>NC_133327.1:471356225-471442936 GCF_042186555.1 Aquarana catesbeiana
TATTTATTTCATATCCCTTAAAACCATTTTCTTGTTTAAAATTCAAAGTCATAGACAAATTTGTTTGTTTGACAGACAATGTTTACATATTCCATGTTACAGTGGATGCATCAATCTCTACATGTTTCGCCAAATAACTTTGGCTTCTTCAGGAGTCTATACATCAATCTGAACTGAATGAAAAACTGTCTATAAAGAAAAAATGTAAAGAAATTGTTCAGAAATTTATATATATACATAAGATAGGAATCAATATAACATTCTAAGATCATATACAGTTTTTTATATATTTTATCTGCATTGCACATCCGATAGTATACTGGCTGCTTTACAATTATTGTCTTTAAATTACATACCTGTTAAATTTAAATTGGATATTATCTATGCTTTCATTGACAATTGGAGCCCATAGAATGATGGTTAAGGCAGCTGTGTAGTCGGCCATAGGGAGGACAAAGGTCCAGGCTACACAAAAGGCATATTTAAACTTGTAATTTGAATATGTTGCAACTATATTAAGCAGTATCTCATTAGTAAACATGCATGTCTTTACTTATAATGTGACGTCACAAGGAGCACGTGGACGCAATTAGTCCTGTCGCGCATGTGCGGGAGGCGTTACCGGGCAAAGAGTGAAAGTGAGACGCGGGTCCCAATCCAAGCCTCACTCTTAAACCTGAAATTGGAGAGGGTCATGCTCTTTTGATAGAGCAATGACCATGATCCTTGTATAGATGAAACTCTGGCCTGAGATATATTGGCAGCGCACTGCCACCTCAAGGAGGGGATGGGTAATGCACCCCCTGTATCTTCAGGTCATAACACCTACCACTGCACGATTCCACCTGGTTAGAACAAAAGTGGAATGGCGGTCGTATTGCAGCCACCCACCATGCCCTGGGCGTCCGTATGGTCATCTGTAAATGTCACCTGTCAGACTCACTGGGCTCAATTGCCAAATTGCTCTTATAGTTATCCATTTTCAATTAGCTTTTCTTATTAAATATTGTTATACTACTAACATATCATTTGACAACATTTTTCTATTCAGCCAGCACTATCATCGGAGTGAAACACATTACAATACATTGTAAGACATTTTACAAACATTTCAAATTTACCTGGTAGAACAATTTAATAAATGCTATAGGGCAGGGTTCATAGGAAGGGTTTAAAACTTAAACAGTCATTTAAGCCAGGGGATCGTATAGCCCTCAAACTATAAATCCATTTGGATTCACGTTGGAGTAGGTATTTATCCATAATACCCTCTATTCTAATGGGAATATACCAATTAAGGACTTGCTATTGGTACTCTACTTTGCTCTCCCCTGGCGCTGCCACTACTCCAATTACCTCACAGCTCCCCACAACACCCCTCATCACTCTCAGCACCCTGCGTCACTCTCAGCACCCTGTGTCACTCTCAGCACCCTGTGTCACTCTCAGCACCCTGTGTCACTCTCAGCACCCTGTGTCACTCTCAGCACCCTGCGTCACTCTCAGCACCCTGCGTCATCCACAGCACCTCTTGTCATCCTCAGCACCTTGCGCCACTCTCAGCACCTCGCGCCATTCTCAGCACCTCGCGCCACTCTCAGCACCTCGCGCCACTCTTAGCACCTCGCACCACTCTCAGCACCCCGCACCACCCTATGTCACTCTCAGCACCCCATGTCGCTCTCAGCACCCCACGTCACTCTTAGCATCCCTGCGTCACTCTCCTCACTCCACTACTCCACACAGCACCCTGCGACTCCTCACAGGACCCTGCGACACCTCACAGCACCCTGCTCACACTCATTACTCCGCCACACTTCACAACACCCCTGTGACACACTGAGTTACACTCAGGTACTCCTATGTACTAATAGCGCTCCTAGGTAGTAAGTGTTGCTCTCAGATACTCAGCCACCTAGCAGTACTCAGATACTCCCAGGTACTCCGTCACCCAGCAATACTCAGTTACACCCAGGTACTCAGTCCCCTTGAAGTACTCAGTCACTTTGAAGTACTCGGTTACTCAGTCCCTTTGAAGTACTCAGTTACTCAGTCACTTTGAAGTACTATGTTTCTCAGGTACTCACTCTTAAGTACTCAGTTAACCGCTTCAGCCTGGACCATTTGGCTGGCCAAAGCCCAGAGCACTTTTTGTGATTCGGCACTGCGTCGCTTTAACTGACAAATGTGCGGTCGTGCGACGTGGCTCATAAACAAAATTGACGTCCTTTTTTCCCCACAAATAGAGCTTTCTTTTGGTGGTATTTGATCACCTCTGCGGTTTTTATTTTTTGCGCTATAAACAAAAAAAGAGCGACAATTTTGAAAAAAATGCATTATTTTTTACTTTTTGCTATAATAAATATCCCCCAAAAAACATATAAAAACATTTTTTTTCCTCAGTTTAGGCTGATAAGTATTCTTCTACATATTTTTGGTAAAAAAAATCGCAGTAAGCGTATATTGGTTTGTTTGCGCTAAAGTTATAGCGTCTACAAAATAGGGGATAGTTTTATGGCATTTTTATTAATATTTTTTTTTACCAGTAATGGCAGCGCTCAGCGAATTTTATTGTGACTGCGACATTATGGCGAACACATCCGACAATTTTGACACATTTTTGGGACCATTGGCATTAATAAAACAATCAGTGCAATTAAAAATTCATTGATTACTGTAAAAATGTCACTGGCAGTGAAGGGGTTAACACTAGGGGGCAGTGAAGGGGTTAAAGTGTGTCCTAGGAAGTTTTCTAACTGAAGGGGGATGTGAACTGTGCAGGGAAACTTACAGATCCTCTGTTCATACTCTGTATGAACAGAGGATCTGTCAGTTCTCCCCTCAGAAAACCGAAAACTATATGTTTACACACACAGCTCCCGAGCGATCGCGGGAGCCCGGCGGTGATCGAGACCACCGGGCACTCGCATCGGCTTGGGGGGCGTGTGCACACCGACAGAGTACTAGTGGCCACAGGGTGAAGCGACGTTGCATAACGTCGTTTCGCCCAGCCCTGCCATTCTGGCGCAGTACAACTGCGGCAGCTGGTCGGCATGTGGTAACTCGGTCACCTGTCACCAGTCACAGTCTCCTGTAGGGCTTGCCAGCACCTTCAATCACCCCTGGTCAGCCGTCCGCTTTGCTCCCGCCGCTTCACCTTCAGCCTGTCACACAAACCCCCCCTCCAGTCCGCAGTTGCACTTACCCGCCACCTCTGCTGGTCAGCCTGACACTCCAGTCTCCGGTCACGCTTCTTCTGTCAGTCTCAGTGGGGTGTCACTGCCCCCAGTCACTCCTGAACCCCCTTGCCAATGTACCACACCTGTCGCCTCTCACGGACCCCGGATCTCCCGCT
Source organism: Aquarana catesbeiana (assembly GCF_042186555.1). Lineage (NCBI taxonomy): Eukaryota > Metazoa > Chordata > Amphibia > Anura > Ranidae > Aquarana > Aquarana catesbeiana. The sequence goes on from NC_133327.1 coordinate 471,359,581, forward strand.
GCCTCTCTCGGTCTCAGTGGGGGAGTCAGTCCTCGGCTCCAAACACACACCGCGAAAACCACGCTGCTACAGCGTCTGGCCTGCACTTCCGCGCCTCTCCAATGAATGCAACAGCACCACCTGGTGTAATTTAACCACTTGCTGACCGCTGCACGCTGATATACGTCGGCACAATGGCAGTGGTGGGCAAATGGGCGTACCTGTATGTCCCCTTTAAGAGGCGTGCACCTGCCGCATACAGCATGACCGTGCCCGCGGGACCGGCAGACTCAATGTCCGATGGTCTCCCGGCGATCGTGTCAAGGAGCCACAGAACGGAGAAGTGCCTATGTAAACAAGGCACTTCCCCATTCTGCCTTGTGTCATAACAGAGATCACTGCTCTCTGTTATCGAGAGCAGTGATCGCTGTCATGTGAATTGAAGCCCATCCCCCCCACAGTTAGAATCACTCATTAGGACACACTTAACCCCTTCATCATCCCCTAGTGGGTAACCCCTTTACTGCCAGTGTCATTTACACAGTAATCAGTGCATTTTTATAGCACTGATAGCTGTATACATGACAATGGTCCCAAAATAGTGTCAAAAGTGTCCGATGTGTCCGCCATAATTTTGCAGTCCCGATAAAAATCACAGATCGTGGCCATTACTAATAAAAAAATTAATAAAAATGCCATAAACTATCCCCTATTTTGTAGACGCTATAACTTTTGCGCAAACCAATCAATATACGCTGCTTGCGATTTTTTTTTTTTTTTTTACCAAAAATATGTAGAATACATATTGGCCTAAACTGAGAAAAAAATTTTTTTTTATATATTTTTTGGGGCATATTATTATAGCAAAAAGTAAAAAATTTTGCATTTTTTTCAAAATTGTCACTCTTTTTTTGTTAATAGTGCAAAAAATAAAAACCGCAGAGGTGATCAAATACCACCAAAAGAAAGCTATATTTGTGGGAAAAAAAGGACTTTATTTTGTTTGGGTGCAACATCACACGACAGCGCAATTGTCAGTTAAAGCTACGCAGTGCCGAATCGCAAAAAGTGCTCTGGTCAGGAAGGGGGAAAAATCTTCCAGGGCTGAAGCGATTATAGACAATAATAGTATACTCGCTGCTTTACAATCGGATGTGCAACGCAACTAAAAACTGTATATGATCTTAGAATGTTATATTGATTCCTATCATATATATATATATATATATATATATATATATATATATATATATATATATATATATATATATATATAATTGTTTATACAAAATATCTGAACAATTGTAATTTTTTTCTTTATAGACAATTTGTCATTCAGTTCAGATTGATTCATAGACTCCTGAAGCAGCCGAAAGTGATTTGGTGAAACATGTCGAGATTGATGCATCCGCTGTGACATGGAATATGTAAAAATGTCCGTTGAACAAAGAAATTTTCTATGACTTTGAATTTTATACAAAAAAGGGATATGAAATAAATAAACTTTGAATTTTATTAATATTGTGTTCTTTCGCACCTTTAAAGTACCTAGTCACGTTTTACCTGTTCTATTACACCATACTTGAGGCCTAATACTCAAATATATTTAAGTAGCAAGTTAAAAGTCCATATATGATAAATCCCCACACTAAATACACCTGGTGAATCCCCATGCTGAATACACCTGGTGCCCAGATCGGCACTGTAACGTGAGTGTAATCGCCATTTGTTGTCCTTTGCTTTTATCTATTAAAATACTACACTACGAAACCTTTCTCTATGCCTCTTGTGGAGTAATTTTTCCCATCCTAGTTTCATCTCGAGGGGCCAGTGGAGTGGAACTGTGCTGTCAGTGGAATCAATTGGTATTCCAGAAGTGCTTTTTGACCTTCCTGTAAAAAAGGGTTATAATTCTCTGGTGAGTGGCCACCCATCTCTTGAGCACTTGTGGTGAAAAACTAGGCATCCTATTTTGAGCATCACAATTTTGTGTTGGGATTTATCATATATGGACTTTTAGCTTGCTATTTATTTGTATTTGCATTTTTGATTCACTGAACATCATTAGTGCCTCATCTTTAATATAATTTTCCCACAGCATTTGATGACCTGTTCACTTTTAAAGGGGCATCTTCCATTATGTTTGTTCACTGATTTCACAGGGTGCCATTTATTGTTTTTCATTTTTTTATACTCAAATATATTTGGAAGAGTTTGAAATATGAGTTTAGGGGGGGTGAAGGGAATTGATGGAGGTGTTATGTTTTTGTTCACTCTTGACAATCTTTTAAAAACCCTTTAATAATACTATGAGGTTGATTTACTAAGGGAAAAAATACTGTGCAGTTGCTCCAGAGCTTAGTATATTAGATAAAGGTTTTTCTTTGAAAAGAATACCTAATTACAAGCAAGGAAAATAAAAAAAAATAGCACTTTTGCATGTACATGATTGGATGATAGAAACCAGCAGAGCTTCCCCTCAAATCTCAAATGCACTTAAAGTGCACGTGCTGTTCATTTCAAAGTGCACTTGCAGTGCACAGTATACTTGCCTTTAGTAAATCAACCTCTATGTGATGCAGTGATATGGGTTCACATGTTCCCTGTCACAAATGCTCATTATCATCACTCTGGAACCACCCATGCTGAACTGTCCATTCATGTTCTTGAACTCCCCAAATTCACTAAAAAATTATGCTATACATGGACAATATCCTTTTGAATATTTGTTCCCCACATTGCAAACCTCTTTTGCACATTATGAAATTTTGTTGAATTCTCAGGACTGAAAGTTAACAAGGCCAAATCGAAATCTTTAAATATCTTACTGTAGACTTTACATGGGGGGCAGGAGGCGGAGCCTAGCGGAGCAGACATGCATTGTTAGAGCTCCACACCGCTGAGGAGAGAAGAGAAGGACAAAGCGGAGCCTGCAGGCTCAAAAGTTATCCATTTGAACCTTTTTGCCCCAGGGAACAAACTGTGAAAGTTTGGGCAGGAAATATGGTACTGGGAGGAAACCGTGGCAGAAATAAAAATCACCTCACAAAGAGCTCACAGTCACTCACTGCAGCTGAAGCAGCTCCAGTCACCTCACAAGATACAGCATCAGGGCGCTCTCACAGACAGAAAATGTCACAGCAAGACTCTCCATTTGAGTCAGATACAGAACAAATCCTCTCACAAACTTCTCCACAAGCCTCCTCAGTATCCCCAGTAATATTATTACAATTTGAAAAGATGCTTCATAAGGCTTTAAAACAAACCTCAGACCAAATAACAAAAAGCCTAACCAAAGAAATAAGAGAGCTGGGAAACCGCAGCCTTAGAAATAAAAATGGATGAAATTGAAATTACAACCCAAGAAAATATAACAGAATTGGAACAATTAAAAAAAGAGAATTTAATACTTCAAACTAAGCTCGAAGATTACGAAAATAGAGCCAGATGTTCAAACTTACGCATAAGGGGAATACCTGAAACTGTGACAGACCTGCAATCTACTATTACTGCTCTATTACAAGAACTAAAGCCAGATATCCCTATTGAACGTTTAGAACTGGACAGAGTACACAGAGCCCTCACAGCCAAAAAGAAAGATGGACCCCCACGTGATATAATCACAAAATTTCATTATTACAGAACGAAAGAACAAATACTAATTGCTGCAAGAGAAAAAAAGGAACTTAATTTTCAAGGACACAATTATCAAATTTTTGCTGACCTATCCCAACTTACTATTACTAAAAGACGATCCATGAAACCCCAACTAATGGAACTGCAACGCCACAACATTATGTATCAATGGGGCTTCCCCTTTTCAGTCAGATTTAACTACCAAGGTACAATTTACAGAAGCAGATCAGCAGATGAACTACAACAAACCCTTTTAAAATTAAATCTGACAGAACCCACAAGCAGCAACACTCCCACACGCAGAAGAATGGCATCATCTTCACCTTCAGGCAGCACCCAGAAAATTTCAGAACAAAATGGGAATCATCATTCTCACAAAAGAGGCCGTTATGCCACATCATCCATGGACCAAGAAGATTCAATGGACTGACATCCTAATTCCTGATATCTCTTCATTTATTATACTAAGAGATGGTTCTCTATAAAAAACATATATTTATAACTGAATGTAACTGCATTCTGATAGTCACACACTGTGTGGGATCATGTTACATTCCAGTTATATTTCTTATTACTTCTGATTCATATAGCCTTAGAATATATAAGTGAAATAAGGAAATTCTTGTTCAGTTATATATTATCAGGTAATAACAATAGATTTATTACTTTTTAGGACAAATATGTTCAATAATCCAGAAGTAATGGAAGCTTTTTCTTTCTTTTCTTAAAACAAATATATTATTACCTAAGTAGTTCCTAGAATTATGTTTTTGTTTATTCTAATCTGAAGCAATACAACCTCAATTTTATGAGTTAGCATATCTAAACAGTTACGTATGAATAAAATATGTAATTGTTTACTCTAAAAGGGTTAAAATCCCAAAATAATTCAAACTATCTTCATCAATACCAAAGTTATTAACAGTACCTTTCTAACTGAATTATTTAGCCTAGGGCAAGACTAACCATATACAACCACCCTGGAATAAATAATTTCAACAAAAACTATATTCTGCACTCCAATTAATGAAACATCATTTTGATGTCTTTTGACATAGCACTTCTCTCCTGTAAGCGGAAGATCCGTGTACCCCCATTAGCCCTCCTCATTCTCCCAACCATATTATGTGGGAGTGTGACGAAGGCACTTATTCCCCTGAGAGAGATATTTATTCTCTTTCACGGGTAAATTGTGATTACTTGCAAAAAATAATTTATACAATGTATCATCTAATCTCATATGTTTTTTGTTTACTCTTTACTCCAGAATTCACTGGTTTCTTTTCTATCTATTCATCTCTTCAGTCCACACAGGTTGATCTGCGCAGTCAGCTCTGCATAACAAAAAGTAAGTCAAAACTATTTGATCTATTGCCATGGCACCACTGAATATACTTTCCCTAAATGTTCAGGGAATAAATGTCCCTCAAAAAAGGACCAAAGCCTTCCGTACTTTCCATAACAAGAAGGCTCACATAGTATGCCTCCAAGAAACACACTTCACCAAAGATTCTACTCCAAAATATATTTCTCCTTTTTATCAACAAATTTACACGGCTTCTGCCTGTACCAAGCAAAGGGGAACTCTAATTGCATTTCACCGATCCACACCATTCACCTTATCATCAGAAATTAAAGACCCAGAAGGTAGATACCTGATACTCATGGGTTATATAATGGATACAGCAATCACGGTGATTTCCTACTACGCTCCTAACAAACAACCTACACCATTCCTCTCACATATATTACAAGTGATTAATACACACAAAATAGGAACAGTGATAATGTGTGGGGATTCGAACCAGGTCCTCCTCCCATTTCTAGATAAATCACCTTTTACACCATCCAAAATAACCTCTAGATTACCTTTTTCTCAACTTCTTTCCAAATACAATCTGGTAGATTCATGGAGAGAAAGTAACCCAATGAAAAAGAAATTCACTTATTTCTCGCACCCTCATCAAACCTTCACCAGAATAGATCATATTTTTCTAACAATAGGAATGATACCAGAAATTATTGCATCAGATATAATTCCGATTCCGTGGTCTGACCATAATGCAGTATACACTACTATAGCCTCAGCCATACCAAAAGCGCATGACCCAACGTGGTACTTACCGGACATAATGCTCAAACACCCACTACATCAGATGGCCATTGAACAAGCTTTAAAGGAATACATATCAATTAATAATACAACAGACATCTCCCCAATAACACTGTGGGAAGCTCATAAGCCTGTCTTGCGTGGTACAATACAAAGACAAATGGCACTATTTAAACGGGAACGCAAAAATCTAGCAAAAAAACTAGAACTCAATTTTAATGCAGCCTACATATCATTTCAAGATAATCCATCTCAGAGTACAAAATCTCATCTGGAAAAATCTAGATTGGAATACGATCTATTTCTCACTGAGTCAGTTGATAAATCCCTCAAACGCTCCAAACACAATTTCTACATGAATACAAACAAACCAGGTACATATTTGGCTCAGGCATTAAATTCAACTAACAAATCTTTCAAACCAATACGTTTGAAATTATCAAAAAATGTTTACACTTGTAATCCAGTTAAAATAGTCCATAAATTTCACTCACATCTCGCAACTTTATACAAGACAAACAATGAATTTAATCCTACAGAGGCTGAATCCTTTCTCTCAAAAATAACCTTACCTGAGTTATCTCAGAATCAAAAAAGCAGTTTGGATGAGCCTATAACTATAGATGAAGTTGCTAACGCCATAAAAGACCTAAAACTTAACAAAAGACCAGGCCCAGACGGCTACTCGGCTTTATACTATAAAACATTCTCAGAAATACTCTCTCCCATTCTCACTGAAACTTTTAACAAACTTCTAGATGGACATTCTTTTCGGCAAGAAACACTAATGGCAATTGTTTGTATGATCCCAAAACCCCTTTCTGATGATACTTCCTGTGTGAATTATCGGCCTATCTCTCTGTTAAACCTCGATTTTAAATTATTAGCAAAAATAATAGCAAAACGCCTCAATAGCATTATAGGAAAATTAATACATAGAGATCAAGTAGGCTTCATGCCAAATAGACAGGCAGGCGATAATATACGCAGGGCAGTGTTATTGGCACATATTGCTAAAAAACGGAAAATCCCTTTATGTTTTCTATCTCTCGATATTAAGAGGGCATTTGACACAGTATCCTGGCAATATATGCAATATTCATTACAAAAATGGGGTTTTGGACCCCACTTTTTAACATGGATCAAAGCATTATATAATAAACCCAAAGCCTATATAAAATATGCTGGATACAAATCTGAAGCCTTTAATATCGAAAGAGGTACCCGACAGGGTTGCCCATTATCTCCCTTATTATTTGCCCTTATACTCGAACCCATGGCCCAATACATCAGAACAAACCAAACTATAACTGGCATTGAAGTAGGAGGTATTACACACAAATTATGTATATTTGCAGACGATATATTACTTTTTCTATCATCACCACAGGTCTCTGGTCCTAACTTAATACCAGCTCTTGATGGGTTTGCAGCCCTATCCGGCCTTATGATTAATCCTAAGAAATGCCTAGTGCTTAATATTTCACTCACAAACATGGAATTGATCCCGGCTAGGGCTGCACTCCCATTCACATGGGCAGAAAAATCAATCCCATATCTTGGAATTCATTTAACAGCATCTCATTCTGACTTATTTTCAACCAATTATCCTCCTGTATTAAGACAGATCACAAATCTAATAAAACAATGGTCGCAACTTCCTTTATCCTGGATAGGGAAGATTAATGCAATCAAAATGACTATTCTACCCAAATTGCTTTATCTATTCAGAGTCCTCCCTATTCCAATTCCTTCCTATTTTTTGAGAATAGTACAAAAAAGAGCAACTTCGTTTATATGGGGCTCTTCTAAACCACGTATACCTATACACACACTACATCTTCCCAAAAATAAAGGAGGCCTGGGATACCCTAATTTTACTAACTACTACAGAGCAGCACATTTGGCCAGTCTGTCCAAATACCATGCAAAACAGGAAATCCCATTATGGGTATTTATAGAGGCTTCAGAAAATGACCCTCTATTAATATCAAATTTATTATGGCTTGATCCTAAAGACCGCTTTAAAATTCATAATCCCATAACTAAACACTTCTTATCTCTCTGGGATAAACTAAAAACCAAATATCAGTTACAATCTCCACACAATCCTCTCCTTTCTTTTATCAGAAATCCGGCCTTTTATCCGGCATGGATCTACCCAAATTCTTTTAAAGCTTGGACAACATCAGGCATTCAGACACTAAATGACTTCATAGCATCTAAATCATTCCTTTCATTCCCATCGCTTAGAGAAAAATATGATCTACCAAACTCTGAGATATTTAGATATCTCCAAATCAAAAATTTCTATACACCATTCCTAAAGGGGGATACACCATTATCCCAATTATCCATTTTTGAATCAATCTGTACAAAAGATCCATTTGCTAAAGGTACAATTTCATCACTTTATAATCAATTATATGGAGTAGCAAATCTTGACGAACTTTAGAAGACACGAACTGGTCTAACATATGGCTCACATCTAAGTCATCTTCACCCAACATCTTAGCACTGGAGACAAATTATAAAGTCCTAACTCGCTGGTACCTTGTACCCGCTAGAGTGGCAAAATATTCACCTAATACCTCAGCTCTTTGTTTTCGAGGATGCCCAGAAATAGGCACATATTTACACATATGGTGGACGTGCCCAGTAATCCAAACCTTCTGGAAGGAAGTCTTCGTGATTGCATCTAAAATATTTAAAAAAATAATACAACCAGATCCATATTTAACTTTACTTAATCTAAAACCGGAATGGTTAACACTCTCTCAATTCAAACTTATGATCCAACTAATAACGGCTGCAAAACAAACAGTGGCCAAGGCATGGAAATCTCCTACATTGATACTAGCAGAAACAATTCACAGAATGAATAATACAATGTCCCATGCTAAGATGGTAGCCATCGATCAAAATCAAATTCCAAAATTTGAAAAACTCTGGCATCCTTGGATAAAACAACAGTTCCTGTCAAACTTCAATGACTCTGTCCTGTTGCCATGGTAACAGATTAAATGACTTACAGAGACACCCATTCTAAGGCTTCAAAGAGAACTAAAAAGAATAATAAACTGACGAGCGGGACAACCTTGTGGACCATACCTCTACCTTTCAACCCTTTTTCTTCTTTCTCTTTCCTTTTCTCCACCTTACGATTAAAGCTCATTATCAGAATTTATTTGACCTATATACACTCTACTTGTAAACAATATGTATAGTAGGTATAAATCATTTAAATACCTACAAAAGTAACTAAGGAAATGATATATATCTTTAATTTAGGTTTACGTGAACCCAATGTTTAATATTTGAAATTTCATGATATTTACCTATATAAACCCTACTGTAAAACAATGAGCTTACTTTATAGATCCTTGTAAACTTACTTTATGTATCTTTATAACATTGTATACTCAATAAACTTCTTTTGACAAGGAAAATAGCTACTGTACGTTTTAATATATATATTCCTGTGATGGTATTATACTATGTGGCTGTGATGGTATGACACTATGTGGGCATCTATGTTTTATTTGGATACTTTTTGGAGAGTTTGATAAATTTCATCCAAACACGAGTTATGCCCCGTACACACGGTCGGATTTTCCGATATAAAATGTCCGATCGGAGCGTGTTGTCGGAAATTCCGACCGTGTGTGGGCTCCATCGGACATTTTCCATCGGATTTTCCGACACACAAAGTTGGAGAGCAGGAGATAAAATTTTCCGACAACAAAATCTGATCGCGTCAATTCCGACCGTGTGTGGCCTGTTCCGACGCACAAAGTGCGCATGCTCAGAAGAAATTCCAAGACGGAACGGCTCGTTCTGGTAAACTTAGCGTTCGTAATGGATACAGCACTTTCGTCACGCTGCAATGTTAAAAATGGTTTAATACGGCGCACTCTCTTCTTCTTTATAATCTGACAAGAATTAAGTAGTTTTGCTGCTCATATTCACACACACTTCTCACAAAGTTTTATTTTTGTTTTTTTATTGGGATTCCCTGAATATATTGTTATTAGTTGTCACATCTGACAGAATTTTTTTTTTTATTTAATTTTTTTGGGGATTTTAAGCCTTTTTTTTTTAATGTTTGAATTTTTTCAAAGGCTGATCTTTGTTCAATGTTATTTTTATTTTTACTCCAGAATATTTGTGTGTGTTTTGTGTGTCAAGTTACCACAACACCATTGACATCTTTTATTATTTATTCTCAAGGAGATTGTTTGGTGTTGGTGTCCCTTGTTCATTTCACATTGTATATTTGAAATGTACCTGAATCCTCACAAACCAACTGTCTTTTTTGAAGTAAAACACATAGGAGAGTATAATTCAAAACAAAAATCCTTTATTAAGGGCTCAGAACCAAACAAAGAGGAAGGTAACACTGGATCAACAGGAGAAATTAGCGAAGCCTGGGACCCCCACGGCAGACATCAATTCTTGAACATCAAAATTGGTGGCCTGAGGAGTCCATATGTAAGGGAGGGCAGTCTGGTCCAGAATTCGCAGAGATCCGGATAGCAGCAGATGACATCTGTGTCCCCAGGCTGTGGTACCACAAGAGGCTGCATTTTTTGGCCGACCAGACTGCATCCAGGGTCCTCACTTTCTGGTCTTCCTTTCACGCTTCATTCCGGGCTGTGGCTGTGCAGTTGGAGATGTGGCAGGAGGAGGAGTAGGACCTGGAGGAGGACTGGGAGGACCTGGAGGAGAAGGAGGAGGAGGACCTGCAGGAGGAGGAGGAGGACCATCGCAAAGGTGTGTCTGAGCTGTCATTTGGCCCCTCATACCTTTGTTAAGAGCCTTCAATATGAGCGCATCACACAAGACTTGTTGGCCCTCCTCCATCCTCTGCATTTTATATGCAATGACGGCAGCAATGTCCTCCTCCACGGTCTGTCGTGCTCCCAGGACCTCTGTAGCCCTCCAAAAGAGTCCTCCGGTAGCCTCCTCTAGGGCACTCCTCCTACTGCCACTTTCTCTTTTCAGGGGGGATGGAGGGACCTGCAGATCAGCCAGCCGGCTCGGCCCGGCCACCTCCTGGCTGAGACTTCCCTGTGTATGAAAAAGGGACATGGTTGTAATGTTTTGCTTCATCAATCACAATCCTAAATTAGTACTCCAAACTAACATCTAGTTAACATCATTGATTGGACAAGCAGAAATATTTAGAGGAATGCTATACCTGGCTCAATCTGGGCTCCTCCACATGTTGCCTGGAAGGCCCGGGTTGGGCGTCAGAAGCCTCAGCCGGGGGGGAAGGAAGCGTGGAAGGAAGACTGGAGAGGGTTGGCCTGGGTTCAGTCTGGCCTGCCAGAAAATGCAGCCTGTCATAGTACAACATCCTGGGGACATAGATGTCATCTGCTGCTCCGGATCTCTGTGAATCCAGGACTTTCTTGCGCTCCCTTAGATATGTGCTCCTCAGGCCACCAATTAAGATCTTTAAATAGGTGATGTCTGCCGTGGGGATCACCTGCTTCACAATTTCACACAATTGCACCAGTGCTGCCTTCCTCTTTGCTTGGTTCTTGTAATGGGGGTGTTTAATCTCCCACAGACATGGCAGCTCCCTTAAGATATCTATGAATACTGACATGAAGTCATTGTCTTTCACTAAGATATCCATGTTCACTGCAAGACACAACACAAGACAAAGCCTAATGTCAGACAAAACTCTCCTAATCTTGTTACAATATAGGCTTCAATGATGAAGCAGTATAGGCACAAGTTTGTCTCTTACCTTCGTTCTTACGATCGGCGCGTCTAATGCTCCTTCCTCCGCTCACAGATCGTAATACGCACGCGTGTTACGCTTTATACACACTGCGCATGCGTGTAACTCCGCCCGCCCCTGACGTTCTTTCTAGTCTATTCCCCGCCCCTTTTCATTCGGCGCAGTGGGGGAAGAGCACATGGCGGAGTCACAGCAGGTGCGTGCTAATTGCAGGGAGGAGGAGGAGGAAAGCCCGGATCCGGACACGTCCCGATCCAGAAGGAGACGTTTTAAGGCCACAAATATGTCCTTTAGGGAGATGTTGGAGATGGTCGACATCATGAAGAAGTCCGACTATGACGGAAAGTATGGGCCTTACCCCAATATCAGAAAGGCCAAGATCATGGCGAAAGTGATCAAAAGTCTGCAGAAGAATTTCGGGGTACAACGATCGAAAGATCAGCTCAGGAAGCGGTGGTCGGACCTGAAATTGAGAGAGCCCGAGCAGTACCGAAAGATCCGGAGAGTGCTGCAAAAAAGTAAGTAGTTGTGCTGTGTTCCTATTCTTTCTGTCTTTATTGCGTTTGTGCTTCTCCATATGCTTTTCTTAATTGTACAGTTTAAAAGGGCAACTTTAATGTTCATGGGCCCATTATTCGTTCGTATCAAACATTTTTCTTTCGGCCTCTAAAACACCATTGTTTAGGCCATATGCATTTTCCCACATTTTTTTGGGGCCTACTTGGATGCCAAATAGTTGTTTGTGTAGATGGGTTTTTTACTAGAATGAAATGCCAACTAGATTGTGTGTAAGGAGAGGACACTGAGCAGCTGTTTTCACATCTGGACACTGGAGCACTAGTGTGGGACACAAGAACACCATTTTTATTAGGGGGCCACACAGGTGCTCCAGTGTATACTATAGGGGGGTCTCCATCTGTGAAGCTTGTACTAAACAGGTAAAGTATTGCAGCTTGACAAAGGCCAATAAAAAAAATACATCTTGGAACTCGGCTAAAATAGACAATTGTACCCCACTTCCAAGCAATGTTTCCTATTTCTAGTTCTGCCATCAAATATCTGTGTGCTAATTATACCATTTTTATTTTACATAGGGGAGAAAAGACTCGGAGGACACCCCTCATCCGAGGAGACCATAGACCCTCCACCTCTGGAAGAAGGGGAAATAACACCAACCCAAGAAGAGCAGGAGGAAGAAGAAGATGTGGTGGAGATTGGCACCACAACAAGTGAGTGTCTGCGACCACAGGCTCAGGTAAAAGAGATGGATGGTGGCAGATTTTTGAGACCTGTTTTTGTTTTCTTTCTCTCTTTTTAGGTGATCGTGATGTTGTGGATCCAGAACGTTTCACATCAGAAAGTGCCCAGATCCTGATCAGGGAGATCATGGGGTGTAATGTCGAACTGCAAAACATACAGCAAAAAAATCAATGATGTTATTAAAAAAAATAATAACATCATTGATGTTTTGGGGCGAATTTAAAACCCCACAAAATCACTTTTTGGATTGTGGTCCAATCTTTTAAATATTTTTGCAATGTTTTGAAAAGCCAAATTTGGAGGATGCACACAGTGTGCCAACATGTGCTATCTGCCATCACGGGAGATCAATGGAGGCGTTTTGGGGGTGCAACCCCTTCCTCAATTATAAAGTAGCGTTGAGGAAGGGCTTGCTCCCCCAAAACACATCCCTTGATCCCCCCTGATGGCAGATAGCACATGTTGACATTCGTAAATTGGTGTGCATCTTCCAAATTTGGCTTTTCCAGGGGTGATTTCCCCCCATCTGAACGCTATATCAAACCCAGTTCCTAAATACTGATGTCTGATATAGCCTTCAGGTTTTACCTAATGTGAACTTTGTAAGTTCAAGTTTTTTGGTTTTCTTGATGGTTTTACACAGGCCTGTTTTATCTGAAATGGACATTTCGATTTTTGATAATGCTACTGCAAAAATTGTTATACAACAAACATGTTGGTTTGTTTTAAAAACCTTTGGTAAATGCACATGTGATTGTGCAGGTATAAAAAAGTTGCTTACTCAAGAATGTGTGGATTATTGTCTCAACACTACAATACAACACTTTTGGGGTGATGTAATTGCTGTTTTCTGCAAAAATGGGTGTTATTTCCTGAGGGCAAATCCTCTTTGCACTACAAGTGCAGTTTCAGTGCAGTTGCAAGTGCACTTGTAGTGAAATGTGTTTTTGCATTTAGGAAATAACAGCCAACAGTGCTTTGCATAAGGTTACACAATCACGACATTTTCTGGACTCAACACATTTCTGTCAGGGTCAGCTAAAACAAACACAAGCAGTAAATGTCCACCAAGAATTTCTTTTTTTTTTATTATAAAAAGGCTTCACAGATTGTCTGGCATATTGATAGCCCCCCTACCCGCAAAGAACTCCAGGTAGCTTAACCGGACATCACAGGCACTCAGGGAGGGCAAGCCAGGACGGCCACTTTCAATCGCCGTCAGTGTGGTTTGATGTAGGATTCCGGCCTCAGGCCCAACTGAGCCAGCATAGTTGGCCGAATGTTTCCTTAAAAAGTTATGGAGAACACAGCACGCCAGTATAATATGGTTCAGTTTATACTCCGCCATATGGATGGGTGTCAGAAATAGTCGGAACCGGCTGGCCAGGATTCCAAATGTGTTCTCCACCACTCTTTGGGCTCTGGCCAGCCAGTAATTAAAAACCCTCTGTTCCGGGGTGAGGGTCCTCATTGGGAATGGCCGCATCAGGTGGTCCCCCAGCGCAAACGCTTCATCAGCAACGAACACAAATGGGAGTCCTTCAACATTGTCCTCTGGAGCTGGCAAGTCCAAGCTGCCATTCTGGAGACGCCTGTAAAACTCAGTCTGGGCGATGACTCCACCATCGGACATCCGGCCATTCTTCCCCACGTCCACATACAGGAAGTCGTAATTAGCCGACACCACCGCCAACATCACTATACTATTGAACCCCTTGTAATTATAATAGTACGACCCCGAGTTGGGTGGTGGGACGATGTGGACGTGTTTCCCATCCATTGCCCCTCCGCAGTTAGGAAAGTCCCACCGCTGGGCAAAGTGGGAGGCCACAGTCTGCCATTCCTGTGGCGTGGAAGGAAACTGTTGAGGAAAAAACAATAAACATTACTATTTTTTCACAGAAACATGGCAAGCAGATTAGGCACAAACATTGTGTGGCAACCTCCAGATAGCATTTAGTAAGGGGAATTTAACAAGGCCAAAGTATAAGGTACACCTATCATATTCCCCCTCCCCCCTCTCATGGGCCATTTCTAACATTATAGGGGGGGGAATCTTGGACAGGTAACCCTCTTCGCTTCATTGAGAGCTGAATGCCTAAATAATGGGTATTACTTGGAACAGCCCCTCCTTAGTTACGCTATTGGCAGACCACTGGACAGGTAAGAAGTGTCATAATACAAAGATATAAATACACATTGTACACATTTGAGGACATTTGGACATTCTGCTATTACCTATCAAGATAATAATAGAATACAAAAACTTGAAACAGTACCATTGGAAAGTATACAGGCAGGCCCTTGCACTACATGCTTTGGGCAATTCATCCATAAATCTGACCAGTAAAGGGGTGGGTATAGTGTGTATGGGTTTGGCAAAGTCAGCAGATAGATGATTGAGGATACATAGAGAATTGGGATCAGCTGACTTAGCAGTTGGGGGAGGGAGGGTTACAAAAAATTATTTGGGGACACCAACAAAAAAAGCCTCTGGCACTCTGCCAGAATTTAAATCAATAATAACATTTCCAAACATTTTAGGGGATGTTTGGGGTAAAGCACTACCATAGAGCTGATAAAATACATTGTTAAGTGACTACATGAGGTGAATATAGGCCAGGAGACACCATGCTGGGGAGGTTATTGAAGGGCAAATATGTATGAAGGACCTAAAATAATAATTACATAAAAATCCAGCATGCATGAGAACAAAGGGGACATTCACAGCATATTACAATCATGGTAATTAGGGAATGAGGAAAGAAATACAATATCTTAGCAAACATTAAATACAATAAAATGTGATATAAAAGGATAAAAATCTTACCTTCATATACTCCTTCTGCAGGACCTGGATGATGGCAGAACAGGTCTCTGGGATGATGATACCCAGAGCCTGGGGGAGATGCCTGTCGGAACTTCAAGTCCTGCAGGCTTCTCCCTGTCGCCAAATACCGCAGGGTAGCGACCAACCTCTGCTCCGGAGTGATGGCTTGCCTCATGCAGGTATCCTCAAAGAAAAAAAGAGAAGAAAAACAAAAAGGGATTCTCAACTGCTCCTAAATACCGATCCGAAAATCCCCCTTTAGAACATACTGGCCATATCTTGGCCGGAACCTGTAATGGGGATTTCTAAACGGTTCCACCGTCTAAACCAAGTATCTCGGATGATAGATAGCAATCCAGAGACACTAGGATTTAGTAGTCCTCTGAGTTATGATTAAATCCAAAAGAAAAACGTGACAAGCACAAAGGAACTCTTCCATGAGGACAATTCAGTGATATAGGTACAAATCTTTATTGAAGACTATCCAAAAGTAAAATTCCATATATAAATGACTGTTAAACTACAACCCTATTCCCAGTACACATTAAAAGACCTAAAGTCTGGAGGAGGAAAGGTGGCCACCATTTTCTAAATCACCTCATACAACTCTCATTCTCACACACTCACATACACCAATAGATATTGATTGGTCATACAATCTGTTTGGATTGAAGGTGAAGTCATCAGGTGATCAATGGAAATTAGTCAATCATGATAACTGGCATAGTCTTCTAGTGACTGACATATCCGATCACCAATAGTTTAACCACAGATGTAACAATCTTATAAATATTGTAAAGTGCAGGTGTGATGTAGCATTTCCTTTTCTTTTCAGTAAAACCAGCTTGTGACAATTGCAGCTTCCGTTTCACACTGTGAATATTGTCTATTCAGAATGATTCAGTAGTAAATAGCACAGTCACTGAAGCATGACAGCTAGACGATACAAAATAAAATTGAAACTGACTTTACCATATGCTGGAGTTGAACGGCAAGCAGTGTGTCATGAGAAGCAGCGGGGGAATCCGAGTACAGGAACCGACTTTCAGAGATCTGTGCGATCTGTTAGTAGCTGTCTCTGATGCTGGAAACAGGGATCCCACTTGCTAGACACAGTGCAGCTTCCTGCTTTCACGATGCTTGCTGTAATCAGCTGTTTGTGTAGATTCAAGTCCTTGTCAGTAATACACTTAGAGTATCCGCTGTCTGGACTGCAGATGTCAGGCTCTGATGCTGGCATTTAGTCAGAAGGAAACAAAGAGGTTTAGAGGCATTTCAGTAGGTGAATGGGTGGTCATCCATGGATCCTCCTCACAGATACCAGATACAGATGCTTACATGTTTCGCTAATTAATTAGCTTCTTCAGAGCATGCGCATTAGTGTGTCAGCCAGGTTTAAATCTTCATCTCAATCAGGTGTCAATTAATTACAGCAGGTTAACAACACCCTATGCTTTAATCACTCCTGGTATAATTCACCCACACACACACACATACATCGTGCAGAGGAGCACTCAGAGTTAACCCTATATAAACCTCCGGTCATCTCAAGGCTCAGTCATAAATGAGATTGCGCTTTATATTTAAGAGACTAACAAAAGCCTGGATAAAGTGAAACCCCTTAATTGTAGAAAGGTTTAGAAACAAAATTACAAAATCAGCTACAGTTCCATTAGTTGCCCAAAATAACAAAGTAGCAATTTTATAAGCCAATATAGCTCATGTTCGCATGTCATTCCTATAGATATACTTATGACACATCATTGCTGGTTTAGTTGGATACTATTGTGGATATTATAAATAACAGGAGTAGCTCAAAAACGTGAATAGGGGGATCTCGTATACAGAGTTAAGCAAAATATCAGCATGATGTGATGATTTAGACAGCATATCCCTGGTCATGTTTATTACCCACAAATGTACCTTATTTACCTAGTGGTCAGAAAAACTACTACCCCAGCCCCAATACATGAAGAATTCCTCTTGATGTCAACAGAGCTAATAATAAAGGGGCATTTACTCAATATGGGGCATCTCTTATTGTTCCAAAAAAAACAATAAGTTACATTCATTGTTCAAGCCTAATGGCTGCATACTTCTTAACGTGAATATCCACATCTTTTCCTTTTGATATAGCACTTTGTCAAAATCCCCTCTCCTTGGGGGCAAGTTTAATTTGTAGATTCCTTTGCATTTGAGACCTCTAGGGTCGCCATCATGTTTCTCCAAAAAATGTAACGATAGTGGTCTGTCATCATCCTTGTTTAGTATACTCTGGACATGTTCGCCAACTCTGACCTTGAGCTGTCTTTTGGTCTTGCCCACATAGATAAGATCACATGGGCACGTTAGCATATATATGACTCTTGTTGACCGGCAGTTAATAAAATGGTGAATTTTATATTGTTTTGTACCGTCAGAGTTGGCGAACACGTCTGTCTTGTCCACAAATTTGCAGATATGACATCTGCCACATTGGAACATACCCTTTAAGGGGGGAAGGCTAGTAAGCCAATTTCGTCTGTTGGGTCTCGTGTATTCCGAGTGGACCAAGTTATCTCTTAAATTTGTGGCTCTTCTAGCTGTGAGAAGAGGTCTATTGCCAACTATCCTGCCAAGGATGGAGGATTCGGCTAGGATATGCAGTGGCGATTCGGTATTTTTCTGACTTGCCCCCATTGAGCCCCAAATTTTGTAATGATCCTTATTGGGGGAGGGGGGGTGACTTCGTCTAGATGTTGGGCCATCTTGTTTTTAGAGAGTAAAGACGAACGTTCAGCGAGATGAGCTCGTTTTTTGGCTTTTCTAATGCAACCATGCGAATACCCTCGTTCACGGAACCGCCCATATAGTTCACGGGATTCCAAGAGGTATTCATTATCCTCTGAACAGTTTCGTCTGGTGCGCAAAAACTGTCCCACTGGGATTCCATGAATGAGGGACCTCGGATGGCGGCTAGTGGCAAGGAGCAGGGTATTAGCTGCCGTGTCTTTTCTGTACGTTTTAGTAGATATTTGGTCATTCTTGATCTGGATAGTAAGATCAAGAAATGGCAGGGAAGATAAATCAAAGAGTAGGTACGTTTTATATTCTTATTGTTTAGGTTCAATTCATCAATAAAGGCCTGTAATTCGAGGGGCGTGCCCCCCCACAGCATTATCACATCATCGATGTACCTCAGCCACAGCGAACAGTGGCTGAGGTACATCGACGAGGGATAAACACACTCCAGCTCCCACAACCCTAGATGTAGACATGCATATGCTGGGGCCCATGGGGGCCCCCCATGGAGGTACCTCTTACTTGTCTATAGTATTGGTTGAGAAACTGAAAGCAATTATTATCCAACATAAATAGCAGCAGATCTACAATGAACTCATTCTGTGCAGCTAATTGTGGAAATTTGGAATCAAGAAAGTGCTGTACCGCTTGTATGCCGCATTCATGCGGGATTGACGTGTACAAGGATTCTACGTCAATCCCCACCAATAGGGTGTCTGTCGGCACTTTTATTCCATCTATTTTCCTAAGGACATCGCGTGTGTTCTGCACATATGAGGGGAGTTCACCCACTAGTTCCTTTATCATTGCGTCAACGAATTTGCCCACTCTCTCCAGTGGTCCTTTAATTGCGGACACAATAGGTCTTCCTGGAGGGTTGGTAATCGATTTATGGAGTTTGGGTATGATATAAAAGGTAGGCGTGTTAAATTCGTTGACGCAAAGAACTTTGTCTCTTTGCTGGAGAGAAGATTGCTATCGCATGCCATCCTGAGTTTGAAGTTTAAGGCATCTATGATTTCAGGAAAAGGATTGTATGATAGTTTTTTATACGTGTTATCATCTTTTAAAAGGCGCATGGTTTCCCTTTCATACAGGTCCTGCAAAAGTAGTACTATATTTCCGCCTTTGTCACTGCTTTTTATAATGACCTCCTTGGCCTCCTTAAGCTCTTTAAGGGCTTTTCTCTCCTCCGGTCTTAGATTATCTATTCCACGGTAGTTCCAATCAAGCGTGGACAAATTACTTTGGACTTGATCCAAAAATGATTGAATCTGTTAGTGTTTCGAGAGGGGGGGCATTTTGAGTGACCTGATGGTTAAATTTGAGGGGCGCAGTGGTTCAGGCGAAGGACTCTTTATTTCTTCGTCAAGGTTTGAATTCTCACTCTCTTCCAGCAGGGATACTAGTGTCTCTAAAGCTTCCCTTTCTTCCTTGGTTTTTTCATCAATGGGATTCACATCCCGATGATCGGAATGCCAGTATCTAAAAATAACCTTACGTAGAGGTCCTGCCTGCTGATATAGGGGGTCAGCGAAGCCAACAAACGGTGAAACACGGGGTCCGTCATCCTGAGAAAGTTCCTGAAATCATCAGGATTATTCTCACGGATCTCATGGAGCAAAGGCATATGAGAGAACTGGTCATGCTGAAGCAACCAATTCTTGGTCCATGAACTCCTCCCCACCCTGTTCATGGACTGGACTTGTGTCAAGGTCAGGACCCCAACACCAAGCCCCCGCACAGCACGAACTCTACGAGGAGTACGCATACGAAACATGGCTAGAAAACGGTCAGCTGCTCAGAACGAAGTAACAGAACACACTGAAGAACAGCAAGGCCTGTGAAGAGCGACCTGAAAACCAGTAACGAACGAACAAGAATACAATGACTACTTAAAGTCACGCGGAACTTGCTTGCACGTACTGAAGAGCAGATACAAACCCACAAGCACAAACTGAACGGCAGACAACGATCTGAAAGCCACGAGTCTGAAAAAGCGCGAATCGTCTCTCACCAAACTTTTACTAACACGAGATTAGCAAAAGGAGCCCAAAGGGTGCCGCGCTTGGTTCTGAACCGGCCTTTTCTAGTCTCGTCGTACGTGGTGTACGTGACCGCGTGGTTGGCGATCGGAAATTCCGACAACTTTGTGCGACCGTGTGTAGACAAAAAAAGTTTGAGCCAACATCCGTCGGAAAAAATCCTAGGATTTTGTTGTCGGAATGTCCGAACAAAGTCCGACCGTGTGTACGCCCTATTACAAGGAGGATCTGACAGCTGCAGGGTTGAGCTCTTTCTGGCTATGTCTCATGCTTGTTTGCCATGCTTGAAAGAGTTTGGCAACAAATATCCGTGAGAGTAGGTCCATATAGTTGGTGGTTGGCTACACTTGGTGCTTTCTACACATTTCTGTGAGCAAGGAAACCTGATTTGTTTGCTCACAAGTGGATAAAGAAGAGTAATCATTCACATTTTTTAAATCAGACTTTTTTATTGTGGATTGTAGATTTTAGTTATTCACAGTACTGCACACCCCATGTTGATAGGGACAAGGGCCTCTTCCCTACAACCCTGGCCTGGTGGTTGTGGTGGTCTGCAGGCAGTGTGCTTATCAGAATCTGGAAGCCCGCTTTCACAAGGGGTCCCCCAAATCCCAGCCTCCTCCCTATGTGAATGAGTAGGGGTACATTGTACCCCTACTCATTCACCAAAAAAAGTGTCAAAAATAAAGACAGGAGGCAGTTTTGAACAATTCCTTTATTTAAAAATTAAAATAAACAATGTCTACCGATGTAGATTCATCATCAATCATGATGCCTGCCGGACCCAAAAAAGAAAAAAAAGCTCCGCCCATGACAAAGGCTGACCGTCGAATACCTGCTCTGCCGTTTGACAGTTCTTAAATAGGTAAGGGGTGGGGCCACCTGGTGACGTCACCTGGTTGTACTGCCCTCTTTGTGATATCACAGACCACTGCATGCCCCCTACCCCAAAGGACCCCCCCATATTGAGGACATGAGGCCTGGTATGGTTCAGGAGGGGGGTGCTCGATCAACCCCCCTTTACTGACCTTCAGGGCTGCTGCATGGGGGCCCCACAACATTTTTATCCCTGCACAGAGTCTTTAAGGTGATTTTTTTTTTAAACAATAAACATGTTATACTTACTTGCTCTGTAATGGTTTTGCACAGAGAAGCCCTGATTTTCCTCTTCTGGGGTCCCCATGGATGCTTCTGGCTCCTCCTGCCTTTAGCGTGCCCCAAAATCAAGCTGCAATGTATAGTATAGAGTGCACTTATAGCACTTCCTGCCCAGGAATACATGTCCCATGAGGCATTGCTCCTCACACATTTACATTCACAAGTTCTCAAGCACTTACTGACATGCGTGGATGGCGTGCTGAACTGTATGCGTGCTGCACTGTGTCTCCTGACATGTATGGATGGTGTACTGTGCTGTATGTGTGCTTCACTGTATTTCCTATATGTAAACAAATAATGCATTCTGTATGCAGGCCAACTAATCGGCTGACCAACTAATCGATTATGAAAATAGTTGACAACTACTACTCGATTTGTTGTTTCAGCCCTAATAAATACTCTTGCCTCCAACGTTTCGAAAAGGTGTCAGCAAGGTTCTGAATTTACTTCCAATGACACTTGTAAAGATCTTTTAAGGTGAACTCACCATGAGGAGCTGATGTTGCACAAGTTTTTTGAGCCAAGAGCATTGCTGGCATAAGAATTTCAGGTCTTTCAGGGTCTGTGGAAATGGAAACCAATGGTCTAAAGTCCATTATAGCTGTAACTTTAGCCATCAGGGTAGTAAGCACATAGTTACATAGTAGGTGAGGTAAAAAAAAGACACAAGTCCATCAAGTCCAACCTATGTGTGTGATTATATGTCAGTATTACATTGTATATCCCTGTATGTTGCGGTCGTTCAGGTGCTTACCTAATAGTTTCTTGACACTATTGATGCCCCCCCGCTGAGACCACCGCCTGTGGAAGGGAATTCCACATCCTTGCAGCTCTTACAGTAAAGAACCTTCTACGTATTTTAAGGTTAAACCTCTTTTCTTCTAATTTTATTGAGTGGCCATGAGTCTTGTTAAAAAGTTGATAAGTTTTATCCCTATTGTGGGGTCACCACTATGGTATTTGCAGGGCTTTTTTTCTCAGAGAATAGGTGCAGAAACTCCCCTCGTCTGAGTCACCCCTTCTCTCTGCCCCCTACCCACCTCTGACCACCGTCCCTTGATTCCACCCCCTACCCACCTACCAGTACTGCACCTTTTAGAGAATCCAGAACCAAGTATCATTTTGCGGTGCTAAATCATTTGTATGGAACATGTTAATAGAATCCCAACAATAGACTCCCCCGGCAACAATGGACTCCACCCCAACAACAATAGATTCCCTGCAGCAACAGTGAACCACCCACAACAAAATATCACACCCAGTAACAAAATATCCACCGAAGCAACATTAGACCACCTCCCCAGCAGCAACAACAGATCTTCCAGCAGCCAGCATCAATAGATCCTCCAGCAGCCAATAAAAATAGACCTCTTCCTCAACAGTAGATCCCTTCCAGCAACATAAGACCCCCCAGCAACAATAGATTCCCCATCAGCAACAATAGACCCTCACACAAAATCAGATCCCCACCAGTGACAATAGATCCCCCAGCAGCCAACATCAATAGACCCTCCAGCACACCCCGCACCCCATGCTATTACATACATTCAGTGCTGGAGGTGCCGGAACTGCGTACCTCCATGTTCCCCCGCGTTCCCACTGAAAAAAGCCCTGAGTATTTGTATATTGAAATCCTATCCCCTCTCAACCGTCTCTTCTGCAGAGAGAATAAGTTCAGTGCTCGCAACCTGTCCTCATAACTAATATCCACCAGACCCTTTATTAGCTTTTCTTAGTTTTCTTTCTTCATGGCAGCAATTTCCTCCATTTTGTAAATGTAGTTTACTTTTTCTAACCAGTCTTTAATGTTGGGTACATGTGTGGTCTTCCAATGAAGGGGGATAAGTGTTTTGGCAGCTAGTAGTAGGTGTCTGGAAAGAGATTTCCTGTATTTACTTATGGTGAGTTTGCTCACATTGATCAAACATGTGGCTGCAGTGAGTTCAAGCGTGGTTTCTGTTATGAATTTAATCCATTTTATAACTGCCTCCCAAAAATCATGGAGTGGTGGGCAACCCCACCAAATGTGGAGGAAGGTACCGACTTCTTCCCCACAGCGCCAGCAGGTGTCTGAAATTGTGGGGGACCATCTCCTGGCTTTGTGTGGCGTGATATACCATTGGGTAAGGATTTTATAAGAGGTCTCCTGATATTTAGTGCTTAAGGAGCATTTATGTGTCACGATGCAGGCATTCTCCCATTGTTTAGTTGAAATCTTGGTATTTAAGTCTTTTTCCCACTTCTCTTTGTGTTTTGTGTTATCTGTGTGCTGGGCTTGGTTTAGCCAGAGATAGGCTAGAGAAGTGGTATTAGCTATTGGTGATCTTTTGAAGCATAGATTTTCAAGAGGAAGTAATGGTAGGCTGTATGACGTTCTATATTTGCTATTTAACAGGAAATCCTTTAATTGCATATAGAGCCACAAGCCAGGAAATGGTCCGTCCCATTCTGCTTGTAGGGTGTCTAAGGTTTTGACCCTAGAGTCCGTTAAGCATTGGGAGGCTGTGCAAGTCGGAATGTTCCTCAGGTGTAAGCCTGGGGCAAAGTCGGGGTTGTTAGTGACTGGTGTCAGTGGGCCGGGTATTGAGGCCAATTTGTGGGTGCCTGCCACTTTATGCCAAATGTCAAGTGTGTTTGCCAAGAGGGGGTGATTTAGTTTTTTATCTGTTTTGGAGTGTAGTGACCATGGATAAAAGAGTAAGTTGATTGGGGATAAAGTTTGTTCTAATTGGATCCAATCTTTGTTTGAGCTATGGCAGTGCCAATCGATTATTCTCGTAATGTGAGATGCTTGGTGGTATTTTTTAAAATTCGGAAGGCCTATTCCCCCTTTATGTTTGGGTAGTGACAGTAAATTGAGCTTTATTCTCGGTTTTCTATCAGCCCACAGAAAGCATGTTGTGCTCTGAGGAGGCTGGTAGAAAAAGACTCAGGAATTTTAATGGGAAGTGCATTGAAGAGATAAAGTAATCTCAGAAGGATTGTCATTTTTAGGATTGAGGCTCTGCCGAACCAAGAGAAGGTTTTGGATGACCATTTTTGAAGGTCTCTAAGCAATGTGGTTATTAGAGGTTTGTAATTATTGTGATATAGGGAGTCTATATTGTTAGGTTTATCCCTAGGTATTTCAAGGTGTTTTGTTCCCACTTATAGTTATGGTTGTCTTTCATCAATTTAAGTTGGTCTGATGGTAGGTTAATATTTAATGCTTCGGACTTTGATTTGTTAATTTTAAAGTTGGAGATAAATCCGAAGGTCTCAAAGTGTTTTTCAAGGTTGGGAATGGAGATATGTGGCTGTGTTAAGAATAATAGAAGGTCATCCACGTAGGCGGCTATTTTATATTCTCTGCCCCCAATCCTGAAACCTTTTATGTCTTCAGATAAATTGATTGTTCTTATTAAGGGTTCTAGGGAGATAATGAAGAGAAGGGGTGAGAGGGGGCATCCTTGTCATGTCCCATTCTGTATTTTGATTGGGTCAGAAAGTTATTGACTTTAATTTTAGCCTGGGGGTTCTGATAGAGTGCTGAGATCCATGAAAGCATACTCTCATTTAGTCCTATATGTGAGCAGGTGGTCATCATGTAATCCCAGGAGACTCTATCAAAAGCCTTCTCCGCATCGGTGGAGAGTAGGAGTCCTTTTGTCTCAGAGTTTCGGGCGAAATGGATTAAATTAAGTGCTTTAGTTGTGTTATCACTTGCCTCTCTACCTGGCATAAATCCTATTTGTTCTGGTCCTATGATTCTTGATAAAAGGGGTTTCAATCTATTGGCTAGTATTTTGGCTAGGAGCTTTAAATCTATGTTTAGTAGAGATATGGGTCTGTAGTTTGCACATTCCATATGATCTTTGTCAGGTTTGGGAATTACCACAATGTGTGCCATGAGGAAAGATTTGTGATTGTGGTTGTGTTTCGCCAGGTAGTTGAAAGCCGATAGAAGGGGTTTGGTTAGTAGATGTATGTATGTTTTGTAGTATTGTGAGGTAAAGCCATCTGGGCCTGGGCTTTTTCCTGTTTTTAGGTCCATAATGGCTTCTAGTAATTAATTGGTGGATATAGGTTCTTCTAATTTGTTTGTTTCTTCTTGGGTTAGTGAGGGGATTTTGCTGTCTTTTAGGAATTGGTATATTGTTTCTTGTTTCGTCGAGGAGAGGTGTGGGGGTTTATGTTGTTCTGGGAGGTTGTATAGTCTCGAATCAAATTTATGGAAAAGTTCTGCTATGTCTGTGGGCTTGTGTCTAGGTATTCCATCTTTGTCCCTTATGGCATGTACATTGCCTGCCTGCATTGTGTCTTTGAGTGCTTTGGCCAGCAGTTTCCCGCTTTTGTCCCCATGTTCAAAATAGGTGCTTTTCTTAAAGAAAAGTGCTTTTCTGATCTTCAGGTCAAGAATTAGTTTTAGGGAATTCCTGCACCGGGTCAATTCTTCTTCTGCTGAGATTGAAAGGGATTGTTTGTGTAGTGATTCCAGTCTTGTGATTTGTGAATTTGCGAAATTTGGTAATTTCTTTCTCTTTCTCTTTTTTTTTTTCCTAGAACCCCATTTCATTAGGTGTCTCCTTAGAATGCTTTTGTGGGCTTCCCAGTTAGTCAAGGGGTTGGAGTCTGCATCTAAATTATTTCTGAAGTATTCAGTCAGTGTGTCATGTATTTCGTTTTTCACCAGTCAGGTCAGTCAGGAGTGAAGCGTTGAGTCTCCAGTTAAAGGTCGATTGTTTGGGGTGATCAAGTCGCATAGAGATAGCCGAGAGGGAGATAATGCCTATTTCTGCCACTTCCAAATTGCTTAGAGCTCTCTGTGAAACAAGAATTAAATCAATCCGAGAGTATCGTTTGTGTGAGGAAGAGAAAAAGGTGTAATCTCTCTCGGTAGTAAGGATAAGGAGTTTAGGAGCAATTTGAGGCGTCTAAGGGTTCTGTATGTTACTGTGGTGTGACCTGTTGATGAGTCTTTATGAGGGGAGAGGGGGATGTTGAAGTTGCCTCCCAGAACAGTGCAACCATTTTAGTTCATCTACAATCTTACGGCAGAATGGAATGTGGGCTGTTTTTGGGAAGTACACATTGGCCAGTGTGATGGGTGATCCTGCCCAGTTGCCCTTTAAAAAAAGATGGCGTCCTTCTGGATCTATGAGTTGCTGTTGTAGTTTGAAAGGGGAGTTTTTGTTGATTAAAATTGAGACTCCTTTAGTTTTGGCTAAAGGATTAGTGGCGTGGTACATTTCTGTGAAAATATTGTCTGTGAATTTGGGGACATGTTCGCTTTTGAAGTGTGTTTCTTGGAGAAACACAATTGACGGAAGAGCCTTTTTAAGTTCTTTTAGCAGTTTCGATCTCTTTTCGGGTATGTTCAGCCCGTTAATGTTGTGAGAGATTAGGGTTGGTGATTTCCCTAGGAATTTGTATGCCATGGTGTAGTTTATAAGGTTATTTATTGAGAAATGTTGAAGCAAGTAAGTTTTGTCTAGCTGATGTTTATTTTGTGGGACATTCTAGTGTCTTTTATTGTACTCCAGGGAAGTGGTGGATTGAAAAATGGAATAGAATAAGGTAAGAGGGGGGTGGGGTAGAAAGGTTTAGATAAAGGTAGTTGAGTGGGTGCTCAAATCTCACCTATGAGGTGAGGAACTAGATAGTAACCTAGGAAGACCAGGCACTAATTTAAACTCTGGGGGGTATGTGGGAGGCACGATAGTGGTGTTTACTTAGTATATATAATTGTTGTGAGGTTGGGATCAGAGACTGCGAGACCCCGGGTGTTTTGTGTTAATATCATGAAAAAGTAATCTTAAACCGTCTATTTTCTTTTAGAAAATATGATAACTATAGTCTATTTAATAATAGAGAGTAGTATTTTGCTTTAGTAGCTATTGAGAGTGATGTAAGTCATTTACCATTGAGAAAAAGAATAACAATCCGTTCATCTCATCTGTTACATACAGTTTGCGATTTCCGCGGATGAAAAGAGCAGTCAAACATATAGAACAATAAAAGAGAAAAAAAAAGAAAAACCTTTAAACCAGGTAACATTATAAACCAGACCTCTAGGTGCAATAGTAAGCACTCTGTTAGTGTGAAGTACGGTATAGCGACATTTGGTGGCTATATGTTCTAGTTCTCCATTTAAATAGGCCTTAAGACCTGGAGCTGTGGCAATATCTGACATAGTTTAGGATTTCTGTGTTGGCACGCTAATATTTAAGGCTTTATAAACCTTATAATGCCATCTCAAGCTTCAAGATCTGCAGACTAGTGTGATTGCAATAAGTACTTCAGTTAAGAAACCACCTCTTTAGGACTAGGATAAAGGCAGGTATGAATAATATGTGCCTCCTAAGTGGGTAGGTCCATTCCTGCTTGGTGGCAGTGGATTTGTCCTAATTATGTATTTAGGGATCTGTCGCTTAGCAGACATGTGATGGTTATTTTGTGTACTCACTGTTCAGCTGGAATTGTTACAGGTGTTCCAGTCGAGTAGGCTCCTGACCATGAATTGCAGCCATTAATTGAGCATTGTGTGTTTCACACATCAGATGTCTGAGTAGTGAGAAAGGCCAGAGTGTAGGAGTATGGTCATTAGCGATAGTCTCATACCTTGACACGTGTATACCTTAATGGGGTGTAAGAGGGAGATAAAAGGGAGAGTAGAACAAAGGGAAGAAAGGAATGAAAAGTTAGTACATATTTCTCATTTACATTTAAGTAGTTCAGTTCATCTCCTTTGTTTACCAAGGGCCTATAATTCCTGTGAATGAACAGGCATTAGTTATGGTTGTAAATGAAAAGAAAAAGAAAAGAAGGGATTTTAACGGTGCAGATAGACTAGACAAAGAAAAAATTATAAAAAAAATGATTTTTAATTTAACAATCAAAGTTAAAATCATGTAGTTTTTACATAGTTACAAATGTTGCGATATCAATAGAATTACAGTGGTCAGACAAAACATGAGTGTATGTTTATTTCGAAAAGATGATATGGTTGCATACTAGCCCGACATGTTTCGCTGTGTCGCTTTTTCAAGGGATATGCAAGCTGAAAAGTAATATCATCCAACACTCTTATAATTTCTAAAAAGATAAAAAATCACAAAATAAGTAACATACATTATACTCAGAAAAATAAAGAAATATAATTTTCAACAAAAACCAAAGCGCAGTGTCCTCTTTGAAATAGCACAAATAAAGTGCTTACCCCTGTGTGACCCCCGACTCGGTCAGTCCCCGCATAAACCATCCGCTAACACTGGAAAACTGACTTGGCCATATAATGCAATCACAGGGGAGAGAAAGGTAAAACTGTGAATGGGGCAAAAAATATAATATATCAGAACAGGCTATTTAATGATATGAAGGGTAATTATATGTCTGGATTTGTATAGACAAAGTAACATAGTTATTTCTAGAGACATGCAACAGGCTAATAATTAGCTCAAAAAAGGACTATTGGGTACTTACTCTATATTATTTAGACAAAGCCTGTGGAAGGGTGGCGATCTTCAATACACCTGCTGATGGTAATTGCAGGGGATTGTTCAAAATGCTAATGGATAAAACTGAATTTATATGTATGTATGTAGAAGTGAAGATACTGAAAGGGATACACAGGATATTAAAACTGTATTAAAGATTACAGCATTTAGAAAAATAATAGGCATGGCGAAATGTAACCTGGAAAAGATAAACTAATTGGAATCAGGGTATAGATCATCCAATGAAAATAACTGGATGGTAATAGGAACTTAGTCTCAATAGGTTCATATGAGAGACAAGTCAGCAGGTTTTAATGCTCTTTTTTTCTTTTCTCTAGATGAAGGAAACAGTTTGATCCTGTGTTAACAAATAAAGTAAACTGAGAGTGGGGCTAGGAAAGTTGAAGTAGAGCAGTGTGTGGTATAACTTACCAGTCACTGACACTGCTGGGGACGAGTTCCACCCTCCGGCTCTGGCAGCAACCACTGTCAGATAAGCCGGCTTAAATGCTGTCCCCCATCGTGCTGGTGTGTGACGTCACCAGCACAATGCGGATATAAGAGCGCCAGTGCGCATGTCCAGGGAGCCGGGAATCCACTCCTACTACAAATCCCAGGGCACACCGCGGCCGCATAGGAGACCGACATGCGCACTGAGGCTGTATGGGGATCCTACACATCCCGCCGCGATACCCGGGCTGCAGAAGATGGAAATGGGACGCAAGCGTACCCATTGGTATCCCGGCCTTCCTGGCAGCGCGGCGCGGATAGGGCACATCACTAAGATGTTCCCCAGGCGTCCGTATGACTGCGATAGGCCTGGTCAATGACAATGTAGGGGAGGAGCTGGGAACAAACGGGACGAAGGGAAATCAGAGGGGCAACTGATTGGAGAGGAAGGGACCACTTACAGACCGATCCAATCAGCATAACAAAGGAACAAAGCGCTTGAAAAAACATGGAAAATCAAAATTACAGACAAATTACAGGAAATCCAAATGTGACATTTGTTATGAATAGACATTATAAGGAAGAAGTAGATTATAAACATCTAAACATATTAAACCTAAAAAAGTAACAAACAATCAGTAGAGCTCAGAGAAAAGGTAAGAGGACAAAAAGGAAGAGCAGGGGAAGGGGAACAGACGGGGAGGAGAGGCGAGGAAAGCATGAAAGGACTCATGCAAGAAAATAAAGGAATCAATGTGCAGATTCACAGAAAAGGCTTGTAACTCAAGCTCTCATTAAAACCCGGAAAGATGGTTGCTCTAAGGTCGTATATCCAGCGGGCTTCAAGCTGGAGCAGCGTACGATCTACGCTGCCCCCTCTTTCATCCAACGGGATATGCTCTAAAGCCAGAAATTTGATGGTGTATGGATTGAAATCGTGACATGTACCAACATGTCTGCCTATGTCTGTCGCTTTGTTTTGCCAACATAGAAGCCACCGCAGACGCATTGAGCTAGATAGACCACACCAGGAGTTTGACAGATCACTTTAAGTTTAATCGAATGCCACTCTCCATTGGGAAGCAAGAAACAAGACTTATTGTCCACAAAATTGCAGATGTCACAATTTCCACATGGGGAAATGCCTGTGTGGATCAATTTATTGCTTACAGGACAAAGCGACAATTCTTCAAACATATAAGGGACCATATAAAACCTATTCTCAAAAAGAAAATGAACACCGCTATACGCAGACGTGCCTATATCTTCACTTCTACATACATACATATAAATTTTGTTTTATCCATTAGCATTTTGAACAATCCCCTGCAATTACCATCAGCAGGTGTATTGAAGATTGCCACCCTTCCACAGGCTTTGTCTAAATAATATAGAGTAAGTACCCAATAGTCCTTTTTTGAGCTAAATATTAGCCTGTTGCATGTCTCTAGAAATAACTATGTTACTTTGTCTATACAAATCCAGACATATAATTACCCTTCATATCATTAAATAGCCTGTTCTGATATATTATATTTTTTGCCCCATTCACAGTTTTACCTTTCTCTCCCCTGTGATTGCATTATATGGCCAAGTCAGTTTTCCAGTGTTAGCGGATGGTTTATGCGGGGACTGACCGAGTCGGGGGTCACACAGGGGTAAGCACTTTATTTGTGCTATTTCAAAGAGGACACTGCGCTTTGGTTTTTGTTGAAAATTATATTTCTTTATTTTTCTGAGTATAATGTATGTTACTTATTTTGTGATTTTTTATCTTTTTAGAAATTATAAGAGTGTTGGATGATATTACTTTTCAGCTTGCATATCCCTTGAAAAAGCGACACAGCGAAACATGTCGGGCTAGTATGCAACCATATCATCTTTTCGAAATAAACATACACTCATGTTTTGTCTGACCACTGTAATTCTATTGATATCGCAACATTTGTAAAAACTACATGATTTTACCTTTGATTGTTAAATTACAAATCATTTTTTTAATAATTTTTTCTTTGTCTAGTCTATCTGCACCGTTAAAATCCCTTCTTTTCTTTTTCTTTGTCATTTACAACCATTTCCAGGGATGTGGTGCCTATCCATTAGGGTGTTCCACCATTAATCGGAACCAAAATTTCTCTGTATAGCAGGCATTAGTTATGGTTTTATGTTAAATGTGATTTTTATCTAGGGGATTTCCATCATCAGATGTAACCGGTGG
This sequence comes from Aquarana catesbeiana, assembly GCF_042186555.1. Lineage (NCBI taxonomy): Eukaryota > Metazoa > Chordata > Amphibia > Anura > Ranidae > Aquarana > Aquarana catesbeiana. Next base: position 471,391,278 of record NC_133327.1, read on the forward strand.
TGAATGATGATATTCAAGGAATTCAGTGGTAGACTGCAATCGTTATAGCAATATAAAAGTTCCTACAGAGTAAGGACACTTGATAGGTATCCCGCCCTTCTTTCTTCCCTCCTCCCCCAGGCAGTATATGAGTTTCTTGTTATATTCAGTTCGGAGGAAGGGATTCTGTTAGGTATTAGGCGTGTGCATTTCCAGGTATAAATCCTGCAGAGTGAGTTTGTAATGTGAGCAAAGATTGTATGTGGCTGCCCTCTAGTGCAGGTTCATGGAGAGTACATTGTGACTTTCCTAATGCTCACAATCATATATTTGCAGATCCTATGAGCTTTAAATGAAAAATGCAAAAAGGCATGAAGTGAGGGAAAATTAAAACTTAATGACGGAGAGAAATGGGAAGAAAAACATTAACCTGCTTCAGGTAAGGGTCAAATATGCGTCGTGGTTTCTGAATTTTTGTGAGGATCATGTAGTTCATGCTTATTTTAGCCTTTGGCTTTTGGCACTTTTAGAGGATGAGGGAGAGTCATAGTTGTTTCTGTTGGTGTTTCTGCGATTTTTTTCCCCTGCTGGAAGGGTGAGAGAGTCGGTGTTGCTCCAGTTCCGTGTTGTGGGTTGGTGATTTCAGGGGGGTAACAGAAATTCCGTGTACCAATCTGGTAGTTCCACTGGCGTGATTTGGAGGTTTTCACAGAATCTGTTCAGCTCATCAGGGATTTTGAAAATATATTGTTTACCTATGTAGGAGGCTTGCAGTGCAAAAGGGAAATTCCATCTATAGTTTATGCCCTTTTCTTTCAGAACCTCCAGGAGGGGTTTCAGTGCCCTTCTATTCTTTAATGTGATGGGTGATAAATCTTGGAACAATTGAATTCTTCCTTCAAGCCAAAGTTAGGAAGGCAGCAAATAATGTCTCTGGGAGGATTATCATCAGGTGCTCTGGGCCTGAGTGCTCTTTGGGCTCTGTCAAATTCTATGGGGGAGTGTTCAGGCCTGTTTAATAAGCTGTTGAAGATGGAAGTTAGTGCTGGTTTAATTTGATCCGAGGGGACAGACTCTGGAATCCCTCTGACTCTAATGTTGTGCCTTCTTCCTCTGTTATCTAAATCCTCTAAATGTCTGTTCATTTCAATCAGGTGTTGGTTGTGTGCAGTGGTAATGTTGTCTAGTCTGGATAGTGCCCGATCCCTCCTCCTCCCAGCGCACTCAGAAACAGCCATTTGTTCAGAGAGTCTCAGCAGCTCCATTTTTATGTCAGTAATAGCTGAGGTGAACGATCTTTTAATGTCCGCAGCTATATCGGTCATGGTAGCATAGGTCAGAGGTCTGTCTTTATCAGTGTTACCTGCTACTGAATCCTCAGATGCTGGCAGGGACACCTCATCATCCTCTATGTCTTCCGCCATACTGAGTCTGTGTGTCGGCGCCAGCTTGGCAGATCGCCCTCCTCCGCTATATCTGTATTTGCTGAGGTTTCCGGGCGAGATTTTCTTTTTGGGAGTTATTAGGGAGTGGAGAGTATGTCCGTGCATTCCCCTCTTCAGATGTGTGGACATAATCGTCTTCTAGGCGGTGTTTTTCGGGTCCCGGGTCTCACAGTGTCCCAGAGCTCAGTCACGGAGCGGCCGTCCACATTGCGTGCCCTAGAGTGTTTTTATTTTGCATCAACCTTGAGTCTAGATTACCTCTAGCAATATCAATCATTCTCTCCCACACTCCTCCCATATGAGATAAGTGGGGAGCATTGAAGGTCCAAGTGCATCCCTGACCCAGTAGGTACTTTTGGATCTCAGTATCTTCTGAGTTAATTTGTAGTTCCTTGCAGGCTCCTACAAAATTTGACCCTTGGGCAGATCTGAATTGTATGACTGGTCCACGAAGAGACAAAAATCTTCTCAAGGAATTAATAAAACTTGAAGATTACGTGGATTCAATCACCTCCAAATGAACCGTTCTAGTATTTAAACAAGTATTAAACAAGTAACAGCCCATCTCTTACCCTCTGCAGAGTGTCCTCTAGTAAAACGAGACATTACATTCCAATGCCCGAAACCATCAAGCCCTACATGTGAGAATGGAGGAGTTATAGTGAGCCTGTCTGTTGGGAGATCTGACATTTTTTGTTCCTGCAGCCTTCCTCTCAACTTTCTGCAAATCACACACTTATGGACAATACTGGAGATGAGATTCAAGTGTGGCGTGGAGTTCATTGACTCCTTAAGGTTTGGTTCCTTGTGAACATTAAGGTTAGTACTTGGTTTTGCAGATCTTGGTCCACTATTTGAACTTTGACCTCTTTAGCTCCCTCTTGAGGTTGGGCCTTCTGCTGCTCCAAGCCTTCGGCTGTTATTTTTACCACCTTATCGGCCGGAGCATGCTGTTCTACTACAAGCTTTTGCTCCAGAGGACCAGGCAAGGCAAGGACTTTTGCGTTAAGGTCACCCTCTTGGTTTTTGAGAAGGCTCTTGTCCTGATTTTGCTTCTTCCCTGTCCCCTCCTCTTTCTACACTGGCTTTTGTATACGGATCGCTTGCTCAGCTGGAAATTTGGCTTCTGTTTTTTGCTGTGGAATGCCGAACGTCTGCACATTGAGATGGTCCTTCGTCTTCTTCACCACCTCTTTTCACAATATTCAGATCATTATTGTTCTGCAGGACAGCGTTTTCCTGGGCTGCTTTCATCTCAGGTGTGGGCAAGGCGACTCTATCAGTATCTTTTCTCTGTTCTTCCTTCTGTGGGTTTGGCACCGGCTCCTTATCTTCTGCTCTTCCTGCTTTCATCTCTTCTTTACTCTGTGAATGTTATGGAGCGAGGCCATCTACCTTGTCACCTTGCTGCTCCTGGTGGATCTCCATGTGCTGCTCCTTGATTACAGACATCAGCTTCTCCTGCTGATCCAGAAGACATTTCTGCTGCACCTGTTGCTCTTTAATGACTTGTAACAAGATGGCCTGATTCAGCATCTCCCCCTTCCCGACTCCTGTTTCCAGTGGTTGAGCAGGTTCTGCTTGGTCATGGTCAAAGATCTTCTGCATAAACCCCACAAAATGTTCTTTCATCTCAAGTTTTTTTTGCAAGTGAACATTGTAGAGCCAGGAATCTTTTCTGTGCTTGCTTTATATTGTTTGGCAGTCTAGGACATGGCAAGCGAAATGGTAGGGGTGCTACCCAATCATTTTCTTCATCAACAAACATCTCTTTTTAAACTACATCAAGGGACATTGTATCTTCAATAGACATAGCAGATTTTTCATCATTTAAAGTTCTAACAAACACATTGTCACCTAAACTGTCTTCACTCTGAGTTGCAGTTCCTAAACAGCATAGGGAGGAGGTGCATGGCTGTTGTTTGTAAGCATAAAATTACTCTTTAACCTGCATATAGCTAGTGCAAGGGCTGAATAGAAAAGTGCATCCACTAGACAGCACATTTCTCTTGAAAGAGTTCACACCTACTGATCTACGAATTCCTCTTAAGCATACTTCCCCAACTATAACCCAACCTAAATCTAAACATTGTGCATGAGGCGTGTTATGGGGCCCATTAATCTGCTCATGCAACTTGTGCACCCTTAGGATATCCCTTCCTAGCAAGAGAAGTATTTTGGTGTTAGGGTCAAGTTCTGGGATCTTGTCTTTTAAGGATTTCAGATGAGAGAAATGCTGTGTAACCTCAGGTGTTGGAATTTCTGACCTGTCATCGGGTATCATATCACATTCAATGAGTGTGGGAAGTTCTATGTGTAATTTGCCTATCAATAGACTGAATAGTGAAGCCCTGTTTTCTCCATAATGCCTGAGCATGTTTTTAGAGAGTAGGAAAATGTTTCACCACTAATGTTAAACATATTAAAGAACTCTGATTTGGCTTATTGCCGGTTACTCTGATCATCTAACACTGCATACATTTTCACTGCACAGTCAGGTTTGTTAGAGGGATACATAGCCGCTAAACAAATCTTGGAACATGATTTGGGCCTTGTCCCTTGCGTGCATACCTCTGTACTCTTGAATACAATAGTGGATAGGGTAGCTTCATCTTTCTCCTCACCTTGCTCTTTTCCAGTTAGAAGAGTCTCTGCTGCCCAGGGGGCTGAACCTGGATGCAATGTTGAGATATGCTGGTTGTTGTTACATTTTCTGCATCTTATGTTACCTTTGCAGTCTTTAGCAAAATGTTTGAACGCACAGCATCTGAAGCAGATACCATTTTCTTTCAGGTAAGCTTTAGGTTCATCAATGTGCTTGCTTCTGAACCCACGGCACTTTGACAGTGGATGAGGTTTATTATGAATTGGACATTGACTGTCTGGTTCCATGGATTTCTTTTCAGGGCTGCTCACTTGTGGATTCAAAATGATATCAACCAAAAATTCAAATAAATGCTGATGCTATTCATTAGAGGTTAGTACACATATCTGATGGAACTGTCCATTAATTAAACCGCTCTAGGATGGAGTAGCTCAGATATAGTAAGTTAACATCAATAATTTTGAAGTGGATGCCTGAGATGGCCTTACTTTTGATAATACCAGGTGCTATTTCTTTAATATATTTGGACGTAGGTACTGTGAATATCTCCTAAACGTGCACAGTTTAGGAGATATTCAGAGTGCATACAGCCGATGACATCATCGGCGCATGCACTCTGAAGGTTTGTTTACCGTTCTGGATCTTCAGAGCCCGTGTGACGTCATTGTGGCTCAGGCTAATAACAGCTCCAGTGATAGGGGAGTGGGCCATAGAGAAGTGCCATTTGATGAGGTAAAAAGAAATGGTAGCTCAACACTAGGATGGTGACTGAGCTGAGGTTCTGATATTCATAGAAATGAATCAACAATGTTTGCCTTGATGGATAAGCTGCATTAGCCAGCTACCTACACAATATAGGATCTGCATTCCTTTGTCTATCAAATCTAAGCTCTTAGGCAGACCTCCATTTTTTTTTTTTTATATTTTTGATGAACAACCTACAATATATCAAAGGGACCTGTGGCTCAAGAGCACTGACTGCCACTGGAACTGCTCCCTTCAGGTTGAAGGGTTTGTTTTAATAATTTTCTACTGAGAACCTCAGCCCTTTTGCTTTGAACCAGAGTTGATGACTACAGGTTATTTGCTGGAGAGTAGGGTATGATTTAAATATGGAAACCTGCTTTAGTAGGAACATCGGGCTTGGTAAAGTTAGGAAGAAACATAGCTCACATAAGGTCAGTGCCAGTCGCCTTGTTCGTTTATGTGGCTTCCATTTTTTCCTCCTTTTACTGTCTTGAATAATCCTTTTTTAACATTGCTTTGGGAAAGAGAAACTTATTTATCTATAGTACAATATTTTCTTATAAGTAGAAATATGAGTAGCAACAGATGCATTTTGAAGAATGTTTACTAAGACTGTTAACAAAAAAAAAAATGGTATGGCAAATGGTATGACATACAGTATTATAGGCATGGCCTATAAATATCATATATATTACAGACTTCTAACCTTGCAGATACTGTAATTTTGAATTTGGACTAGTCACTAAATACATGATACCTTTAGAAATTAAATGATGTTAAGGAAGAAGGACATATCTTCCCAAGTTTTTTCATAAAGGAGCTTTTTGCCTTAGAATCCATTGCATCTTTGAGTGTTCCCTTTTCAAAAATAGATTTGACATTGAAAGATAACAATCTTGGGAGAAATGTCCCACAGCTTAAAGTTATATTCCTTGCAAGGATGTTTGTACTTAGAGGAACTACAGTCTGCTCACATAATTTGTAATAAAAACATCTTTGCCATTCTGAATTTTAATGCCATTATTTTATATATACTGTGATTCTGTACTTGCCAAACATGCTGCAGAAATCTTCCTCCAATAAGTCTGGCTGCAGCCATTTTAACTATGGGCAGTTGAAGCTGCTGCCTGTTACTTCCTGGATTCACACAGACACACACAGACACATACACACACACACATCTCTGCCTGCACATTTCTCCCCTCTCGAATGATACACATGGATCTTTGCAGTCTCCTCCTATCTCCACCCTTATCCAGCCCACTTCAGCCCTGCAGCTCTCCTCGGCTCTCCTGTGACTCATTCCTCCTCCACTCTCCTGCCCCCCCCCACTTGCTGGAAAACTCTCACGAGAGTGGTAGAGAGAGCTGTACAGGATGTCACTCGTCTAGAAAAATGACCAGACAAGGGGCGCATGCATGGTGCAAAGCAGGAAGGCAGCAGAGGCCAGGAGCTCCGTGAGCGACCAAGACTATCAGCACTTCCCCGGGGCTACACAGCCACTTTTTCATCCCCTCAGTGGAACACCTAGCGCATGACGGGACCCAAAAACCGCTGCAATAAACTGGCTCAAAGGTTCCTTACAACCTACCTGAATTGGGTGAGGGAACAAACCAGGATGGTTTAAGATGGCGCCTGGTGGGAAGAGACGGACACGCTTCCTGGCTTTAGAGGCTTCTCCAACACACTCCACAGGAGACAGTGAGTACATGCTGCAGCTTACTATAGCTGATCTGGATGAGAGTCTTCCCCCGATGTATGACAAAATTACACAGAAGTTCTAGTCAGAGCTACATAAATCCACCAATACTCTGTCCCTGGAGATAGCAGCATTAGGCACCAGGACTGACTTATTGGAAACTAAACACGATGAGCTCAGCCTAGCCTATTCAGATCTTGGTAAAGATCATGAATCCCTCTCTGAGTCTGTGCTACAACTCCAAGCCCACCTGGAAGACCTGGATAACAGGAACAAACGCAATAAACTTAGGGTGTGTGGAGTCCCAAAAACTGTAAAGGATTTACTCCCAGCAGTGCATTAACTGTTCCAATCCTTACTCCCTGACGCTCCCCTGTCAGCCTTCACGTGCGACAGTATTCATAGGGTCCTGCAACCTAAACCTCCTCCGGATAAGCCCTGGATAAGGGATATAGTTCTCTGCCTCAAATATTTCCTGATCAAGGAAGAAATCCTCTGGGCTTCACACAATACCTTAAATATCCAATTGAAGTCACATCTGTCCTTCAATATGCTAGGATCCGGTATCGTTGGGGGATTCCGTTCAAACTGCAGGTCCCCCGTAATGGCACAACATACACGGTCACCACAGTTCCAGAGGGTAAAGAGCTTTTAGTGAAGCTGGGGCTCCTCAATGTAGCTGCACTTCCTAGGATGCCTTCTACTCCACATCCATCTTCCATTTGGGCAACTCCTTCTCCAAGACGGGATCGTCTGAGTCAACATTAACGCTTCTCTCTTCCCCCCATGTTGTGTTATCTTTTATACAGGGTTGCGAGGGACCAAATGTCGCCGACATCCTCATTGGCTACTTAATACTCTCCCAGCAACGCTGAAGTCCGGTCATGCCCGTTTGACTGTCCCCCTACTCTAATTTAGCTGGTACCTGTGGCTCCCACAGCTGAAGATCCTGGTCCTGTGGATCCTCCTTAGGTACTTGGAAAAACTTTGGTTATTGAACTTTTTTTTTTGTAGTTCCACTTTATTAGAGTAATGGACTTCTCGGTCCGAGTTAAAAAAGTTCTCTCAGGGTGAGTGCTTTTCCCCCGACCCCCACCTGACTGTTGACTCTTTTTGGCATGTTTTTCTGGTTCACGGCTTTCTCATTTTTCCTTTTTTTTTTCTGCCTTCTCTTGTCATTTTTGCTCTACATTGTAATAGTATTGCATATTTAGCCACTAATCCTCCTGAGCTCACTAGATGGCACTGGTTTTCTATTCAGCACTTACTCACCCAATTTGCTTGTTCTAGTATGTATCATAAGAAATTCTGTGAGCGTGCTTCTCATCCTGGATTCCTCCTTATCCCCTTGCTGCCCTTATGTAATTCACAATGGGTCTCAAGGTGATCTCCCACAATCGTAAGGGTTTTAATTCCCTGCATAAGTGAAAAAAAGCATTCAGATCCTACAAAACTCTGGGAGCTGACATACTCCTGCTACAGGAGACGCATTTCTCCACCCATAATCACCCATCCTTTTTAGACAAATCCTTTAAACAATGTTACTTTACTACTTATGAATTCCGGTCGAGAGGGGCGCCTATATTGATCAAAAATTCGGTCATGTTTGATGCGCAACATACTTATAAGGATCCTGACAGCAGATTTGTAATTGTTAAAGGATCATGTCAAGGTAAAATGGTCACCCTTGCCTCAGTGTATGCCCTGAACAGGTCCCAGGCTTCCTTTTTTAGAACGTTCTTTCAAGTGTTAGATACCACTCACCCACCTTATGATAGGAGGTGATTTCAACCTAGTGGCCCATTCCAGGCTGGATAGAAGTCGAATAGTATCCTCCGATAATGCTTTCCCAAAATCTCTCCAATACTCCCTTAGGTCACATCAACTGATAGACACCTGGAGGGCACACAATGTGGGTATTCGAGGATATGCATTTTATTCCCAACCCCATGATAGTCACTCTCGACTTGATTACATCTTTTGCTCCCCTATCCTTGTAGCGAATTCCACTTTAGCAGACATACATGTATGCCCCTGGTCCAACCACCACATAGTATCCTGTAACCTTTCCTGCATAGGAATCTCCAATGCCACCAGGGCCTGGCACCTTAATGACTCCTTACTCAGACCCTAGAATAGTTAGTCAATTATCTGATCGCCTAACTGACTACTTTCGCTAAAACAACATTGAGGGGATTTCCCCCATAACTCTATGGGCAGCCCATAAGGCTGTGTTAGGGGGTCATCTCATAGAAATTGCCATGTCCAGGAAACGCCAAAAACTTAAGATATTCACACGCTTACTTATGATCTTGATCCAGGATAACAATGACTTAAAGATTTTTGACCGTATATTGGCAGACTGTCTGGCATCGGTCATCACTTCTCTGATCTCCCCAGATCAGATGGGCTTTATTCCAACTAGGCAAATTACAGATAATATACGCCTAGCAGCTAACATCATACAAGACTCTGACATTCACTCTAGTAAAGTCCTACTGCCCAGCCTAGATATAAATAAATCCTTCGACAGTGTCCTCTGGCCCTATTTAGACTCCATCTTATCCAAATTTGGCATTAATGGAACATTTATAAATGGGTTTAAAGAATTATATCATCGTCCCCGGGCCCGCATTAAACTCCCAGGGTGCAACTCTGAATACTTTCCTCTGGGTTAGGGTACTAGACAGGGGTGTCCCCTCTCCCCACTTCTATTCGTTTTGGCGATTGAACCATTAGCCCGCTCCATTTCCTCCAATCCAAATATTAAAGGATATGTCAAAAATGGTCAAGAATTTACGTTAAGCTTATACGCGGACGATGTTCTCCTCTTTATTACAGATCCCCTAATTTCCCTCCCCAACCTTCTCACTACCTTAGACACCAGAGGCGTAACTACAACTTTCAGGGCCCCGGTGCAAGAAACCATGAATGGCCCCCTTGACCTCTGATCCCGGGCCTGGATCCCTTTACCCTCATTGTGGGGCCCTTTATTAGGGTCTCACAGCGGCCTCCTTTCTGCCATCATGGTGGTAGAACACCAGGATCCAGTCCCAAGTGCAACCTTTGTGATCCTGGTAGTTCCGCCACTGTGTTCCACCTGCATTTACGTACTGGCATAAATGTGATTTTACCGGCATGTAAGACCTGCACTCCCAGCATCTGAAAGGCTTTTAAACAGATATTACTGACAGGCTCAGTGAGCGGACCCTGAGCAGATCACCCATGACAGGAGAACCAACATACCTGTTGCCAACCCCAGGAATATGAGCTGCAGTGGTGCAGGAGGAAAGCTATGACAGCAAGTGACTCACATTGGGGACACTGATAGAGGTTGGAATGTCAGACTGGCAGCATTGGGCTAGCAGCGGTGGGGAGTGGTGGGGGGCGAAGTCAGGAGACGGTTATCAGTAAGACCCTTTTCACACTGGAGCATTTTGCAGGCGCCATAGCGTTAAAAATAGCGCCTGCAAAGCGCCCCAAAACAGCTGCTACATTCATTCCAGTGTGAGAGCCCTCGGGCTTTCACACTGGAGCGGTGCGCTGGCAGGGCGTCAGAAAAAGTCCTGCCAGCAGCTTCTTTGGAGCTGTGAAGGAGCGATGAACTCACCGCTCCTCCACCGCTGCTCCCCATTGAAATTAGTTTGGCAGCGCTGCGATACCGCCGGCAAAACGCCACCCTGGCGGCATTTTGCGGGTGGATTTAACCCCTTTTTGGCCGCTAGCGGGGGTTAAAACCACCCCGCTAGCAGCCGAATAGCGCCGCTAAAACGACGGTAAAGTGGCGCTAAAAATAGCGCCGCTTTACCGCTGACGCCTGGGCGTCAGTAGTGTGAAAGGGGTCTGACAGCAGAGCCAGTGCAAGAATTTTTGTCTACACAGACGAAGGTGCATTTCAATTTTTGATGCTCTTCCACTCCACCATCCACCTGCCACCCCTCTCCCCTCCACAATGCAACCCCACCACCCCTACTGTCCACAGCCATGCTGGGACCTCCTTCACATTATGCCTGTGTTTGTGATGGGGTGCAACGTGAAGGACGTCTCTTCAAATCCCCCCAGGACAAATCCATCCCCACTCAATCCTCCTCTCAGCAAAAATCCTCTCCCCACCTCTAGCACAGATCCTCTCCTCCAGGTCCTCCCTTCCAGCAGAACCCCCCCCCCATCCTGGGTCAAATCCTCCCCTCCCCATCCTCCCCAGCACGAATCCTCTTTCCCATATGCCAGCATTAGTACTCTCCCCAGTTCTGTCACAAATCCAAATCCATACTTATCAACTATCCTGGTTTTGGTGGGACCTTCCTGAGATACAAATGAAATCCTGTGTATCCGGATTAAGGGTCTGTTTATACCAGAATGCTGTGAGGGAAACCTGCGTTTTGTGTGCATTTCCCACAATGCTTTCAAAATGCACTGCCATAGCTATCTGTAATGGGTGTCAACTTAACCTCTTTACGGTGTGCCTCCTGGCAGTCATCTGATCCAAAAACTCCTGATCGCTTGCAGTGATTGGGAGCTTTCAGTTAGACTCCGGTAACTGATAAAGGGGTGCTCAAGGCATGCACATCACTACTGATCACAATTCATGCAAATATGCGGCAAATAGGCGCCAAGAGGCCGCATATTTGTGTGTGGCAAAGGGTTCATGACAACCCAAATGCAGGTCGCAAAAGCAGTGTTTGCCTGCACTAGAATGTTTGATCAGCAGTACCATGCGATCCAGTTGCTGTGCATTTTATAAAGCAGCGCATGCACAGCTCTCAGTGCAGACCGACACGGTTTCAGCCCATTAAAAGGGCTGAAATCGCACAGCACCTGGAAGGCATGTGAATTGCAAAGGAACGCACAGCACGTTCCTATGTGATTTGTGGTGTGAACCGGCCCTGAGTCTTGGTGCCCAGTGCCAAAAAAAAGTTCAGGCACTTGGCTCCACTAACTTGCCTGACAGGGGGCACTAGCATAGGTACCTGGAGCAATTGCCCTGAATGTCTAGCAAGGTGCCCAGGATCCCAGACACCATGATTGTCCCTTCAATAGCAGCAAGTTTGTCTTTTAAGAAGGGGGAAGGGAGCAAGTTATCAAAGATGAATACATGCAGTGATGTGGGGGGATAAGAGGATGCTTTATGTGTTAGGGGGAACTTTGGGAGGGGAGAGAAATTGTGCTGGAAGGGGGGTTCATTAAAATTTCTCCCCCCCCCAAAGTGCCCCCTAACACATAAAGCATCCTCCTATCCCCCCAAATCACTGCAAGTATTCTTCTTTAACAACTTGCCCCCTTCCCTGAGTCCCCTTCACTGTGTCTCCTTCCCCTGCAAGTGCCAAGCATTAAGATTCAGTACAAGCCTCAGATCAGCATGTCCCGTTCTGTTGATGCTGATTGCTGTGTCCATTCTCCTCCCCCTCCTTCTCCTGTCTCTGACATCCGAGCCGAGGAAAAGAGGGAGGGGACTTCAGTCTCTGTGTTAGTGTGAGGTGGGCAAGAGGGGGGAGGAAGGGGGGAGAGAGGAAGTTTTTCGTGCGGTCGTGGGGCCCACTTACAGTGGCGGGATTTGCCAGGGCCCAGTCGCAAGTGCGACTGTTGCGACCCTGGTAATTCCGCCACTGTTAGACACCTTTTACCACCTTACAGGATTAGGAGTGAATCCATCAAAATGTATAGCTTTACCTATCAACCTCCCTCAACCCTTGTTGAATACCCTCAAAACTAAATTTGAATTCACTTGGAGATCGGGCACCCTACAAAACTTGGGGATCCGACTAGCTCCCTCCCTCAAACTGATGTACATGCATAATTACCCACAAGCCTTTTCGAATATAAAACAATTACTCATCCAATGGTCATCATACCATATATCGTTTTTAGGACGAATTCAGGCAATAAAAATGTCAATCCTTCCTAAACTATAATTTTACTTTAGATCTTTACCCATTTATGTCCCCCGTTCCAGGATGGTGATAGTGCAATCTGAACCATTTAAATTTGTCTGGCAAAATAAGAAGCCTCGCATGAGCCACCTGTTGATGTATAGAGCACAGTATAGATCTGCTCTAGACCTATGGAAATTTTTCTTAGCCTCACGCCTAATACAATCAGTTCCATGGTTGCAGTCCTCTGTTCCATGGTTGCAATTTGAGAGGATCTCCTTGGTCCCATTCTACCTAATACAGGCCAAGAGTTTGCCAGTTGGACCTCACAAGACCTAGTAACTCTAGACTGTCTGCTGCAGGGTTCCTCCTTTTGCACATTCGAGCATCTACAACACAATTACAACATTTTTTCTCTAGTATAGGTACCCAGAATACTAATTCACCATTCAAGAATCTCTGTGGTGAGGCATCCAGAGATAGGGGGACTATCTCGATCCTCTATAAATACCTCAATGATCATGATACTACAGCCAAATCTATAACTATGTTGGGATGGGAGGCAGAGGTGGACCAGGAGATCTCGTTGGAGGACTGGTATGACATGGTCTCAAATATGCATAAATGCACATGCTCTATCACTATTAAAGAGACTGTATTACATACCCGTTGGTATTATACCCCCTCCAGACTGCACAGAATTTACCCACTGGTCCCCGACAAATGTTTCAGGGGATGTCGGGACAGGGGCACTCTCCTACATACGTTCTGGAGCTGTATGGTTCTGAAATCTTTATGGCATCGAAACTCCTCACTGGTGCTCCAAATAACAGGGGTACCTGTGACCTTGATCTATCAGATGTGCATCTTATTTGCCAAGCTCCCGGAGGTCTCTCCCCCCCCCATAAAAAGTTGGCACATACACTCTTTAGTGCCATCCAATGGGCAATTGCCCTAAATTGGCAATGTCCTTCTGTTTCTTGATCACAGGTGGTCCTTCGCGTGGAATCCATTAGACAAATGGAAAGAGTGCATCACACTCTCATGGACTCCATGCACACCTTTGAGCGCAAATGGGCGAACTGGTCAGCCTGCCGGGTATATTCGATTAATGGGGGTTTCCCATTCCCAAATCCATAATGATTGGATTGATGGTTTTACCAATTAACTAACCAGTACTGTTGTTTCTACTACATAGTTTTTCTTGAATTGAACATACCTCATATGCAGTCATTTATTTGTTATCTTGCAGAAGCAAGAATGTTTCTTCTATTATATTTTCCCTATTCTGTTATTTTATAATTTTCCTATTCTATAGCCTCAACGAGAGATGTATATAGGTACAATCACACATTGATTCATGAATGTACTTTTTGTTCTCTCTTCGCATTCCGATTGTATACAAAACTACATTAATAAAAACTGTTTGTAAACAAAAAATTACTGGACAAGAAAGGGGAAGCAAGCTGTACTGGCAGAAAATAAATGTTCTACTATCCATCAGAGGCGTAGCTTGAAGCTTTTGTACCCCGATGCAAAAGTTGACCTGGGGTCCCCTCCACTACCAGCTGCCACTTCCACCGGTAGCCAACATACTCCCACGGCGTGCCATTAGTGATTAAGTGGTTAATTAAGTTAATTAAGCCAATAAGTGGTTAATGAGTTATTTCAAACAAACGCACAAACGGGGGACAGACTGCTAACCTGAAGAAGGGGCGCGACCTCAAAACATGTAGTTCCTCCTGTGGGCAGTGTAAAATCCTCCTTGTTTTTGTGGCACCAGTGACTTCTGATCGGTCTCAGCAGCAGGGTTTTGCCCATAGTTTCTGGATCTCCTTGTCTGACTTCTGCCAGGCTGTGATGTCACTTCCCCTGGCTACAGCTGTGGCTCCTCTCCATCGGACCCCTTGCCCTACGGTTCTGGTTCGGCCCCGCTGCCAGTGTCACTCCTGTTATCTCCTGCTCCACGGCTCAGCGTTTTTTCTCCTGAGCCCCTGTGACATCCATGTGGCTCCAGCCTCCAGGTACTGTCAGCTCTTCAGACTGCTGTATGCTTTGGTGATTATCTTCACTTCCAGTGGAATAAAGTGTTATTGTCTTGTACCTGAGGATCTTTTTTTATGTCTGTTCAGTGCTGTTCTTTCCCCCATTTGTTTGTTTCAATCTCATTGGTCTATGAGTTTAGGACAGGAGCTGCCACAGCTCCATTCATTCATTTTCTATTTACTTGGGATTTTGTCTATGCGTCTGGACATTTGTTTTAGTTAATTAGTTATTTCAGAGCTTTATTTACATAGGGTAATTCAAAATATTTTGTAGAAACTATCCAATTAACATACCTCTCCAATTCTTTTAAAAACCTGTACACAGACTTTGCAGTGGCCTGGATAGATCGTCCATCTTGGAATAGATAGACCATTCACAGTAACTGAGAATAAAAACCAGATTTTAGCTCAACCTTCTCATATCATAGAAATTATGTAGATAATCAACTCACTGAATCCACTAGAAAAATGTTTCTTAATGTCAGACAAATACAAAAACTGGTAATTAAAACTGGTATCACATCACACAATAAACACTTATATTAATAAAAAGCCAAACGTCCACCTCATCTATGACCAAAAAAGGATCCGTTAAGTTACTTGATCCTGCCCCCTGGCTAGTACTGCCAGTAAATGGGGTGTATATAGGGTCCAGTAATACTGGACAACTAATCCTGCAAGAGGGCAGTCCGGTATGGTCCATTAAAGAGGTTGTAAAATAAAAAAAAATAAAAAAATCTAAAAAAATATATAAACCTGCAAGACAAAGGCATAATGAGCTAGTATGCATCGCTCATTATGAAATACCTCAGACCGATGCCCTAAATCGGCGCCGGCACACCGCTGACAGGTCCGACATGTTTCCCGGAGTTACTCCGGGTTTGCAGGGGCCGGCGTTGTGATTGGCCGGAACCACCATGACATCACTCCCGGTCACGGCACAGACCCTGAAGAAATGGCATGAGCGGGCTGTTCCTTCAGTGTGCATGCGCCAATGACGTCAGCGGCAGCGTATATGGTAAATATCTTCTAAACGGTGCAAATTTAGGAGATATTTACCATACATATAGGTAAGCCTTATTATAGGTTTACCTGTAGCTACAATTAAAAAGGAAGACTTTCTCTTTAACTGGATATCTTAACACTAGAGCCGCAGTTCTTGGATATGGTCAATGAGGGTACACACAGTTCATACTAAGTTGTAGATGGGATGCAAGTTGATAGTAATGATGCAGGATAAGATTGGAGTGGTGCAGTGGTTTAACCACTTCACATCCAGGCCATTTCTGACACTTCGCTCCTACATGTCAAAAATCATCATTTCTTTGCTATAAAATTAGATAGAACCCCCAAACATTATATATGTTTTTTTAGCAGAGACCCTAAAGAATACAATGGCGGTCATTGCAACTTTTTATCTTGCACGGTATTTGCGCAGCAATTTTTCAAACGCGTTTTTTTTGAAAAAAAAACAGTTTCATGCTTTAAAAAAAAACAAAACAGCAAAGTTAGCCAAATTTTTTTGCATTGTGTGAAAGATGAAGTTACGCCGAGTAAATAGATACCTAACATGTCACGCTTCAAAATTGCACACGCTCGTGGAATGGCGCCAAACTTTGGTACTTAAAAATCCCCATAGGCGACGCTTTAACATTTTTTACTGGTTACATGTTTTGAGTTACAGAGGAGGTCTAGGGCCAAAATTATTGCTCTCGCTCTAACGTTCGCGGCGATACCTCACATGTGTGGTTTGAACACCGTTTTCATATGTGGGCGGGACTTACGTATGCGTTCGCTTCTGCGTGCGAGCTCACGGGGACAGGGGCGCTTTAAAAATTTTTTTTTTTTTTTTTATTGTTAATTTTACTTAAAAATTTTTATTTTTACACTTTAAAAAAAATGTTTTTTTTTTGATCACTTTTATTCCTATTACAAGGAATGTAAACATCCCTTGTAATAGGAATATGAGACGATCAGTCCTCTTTACAGTGAGATATGGGGTCAATAAGACCCCACATCTCACCTCTAGGCTGGGAAGCCTAAAATCAAAAAAAAAAATAAAACGATCGCCGCTTCACAGCTGAAGCGGCGCCGTTTTTTTGAATGCAGAGGCCGGGCGTGACGTCATAACATCGCGCCCGGCCTCCGAACGATCATAGAGACTCCGGCGACCATCTGGTCCGCCGGAAATCTCTATGGTGAACATCCGGCGCCGGCGGATCCGCTATCCGACTCACCGATCGCTGAGGTGAGTCGGTAGTAGCACCGGAGGGCGGCGGGAGGGGGGGGACGTCCCCTCCCGCCGCCCGTAAGAACGATCAAGCGGCGGAACAGCCGCTATGATCGTTCTTATGGTGTACGGAATCGCCGGCTGAAAATGCCGGTATCTGAATGATGTCTGTAGCCTCAGACATCATTCAGATATAAGCCCCGAAAGTCGAGGACGTCATATGACGTCCTCCGGATGTCAAGTGGCTAGAGGAGGCTTACTGATCAAGGTACTGTATTTGCAGTGCTGCTGTGAACTTAAACAGGGAATCAAATGTATACTGCTATACCCAAACAAATCTACATGCTTTGAACTCCTCCCTTGCACTGTAAGGTTGGCCACACTGGTGGGGCAAACAACAGTCTGTAACTTCAATCAGATGTTTCAAAGATAGAAATTGTAATCCATAAAGGTCAAGACTTGAAAAAAGCCAAAAGTCCCACATCCAAAAAAGTGTTATACTTATCAAGTCCTGCTAGCTACAGATCACTTGTGATCAGTAGATGAGACATCCATTGGACAATGACGAAATCCGACGGAAGTGGGGGCAGGGTATCTGTAAACCCCCCCGAAAGATGCCAAATGTGGCACCGGATGGGGGGGTATCGGATAAGCGGAAGTTCCACTTTTGAGTGGAACTCCGCTTTAGGGGCAGTATCTTGAGGGTCATCAAATCTTGTGTGATAGATAGACCATTACTAAGAAGGTATGGGTCATATGAAATAGGAATAATCTCATGGTGTAATATGATATGGTAAAGACCAGAAGCTTCATGTTTGAGTTGCCCTATTGTGATCTTCCTAGGCCATTTTACATCTATAGTTCTTATATGTGAGTTATTGATTATGAATAAAAATGTTATTTTAAGGATGAGGATTATTCTTATTGCATATGACCATTGATGAGCGGATGATTTTGCTGTTTGCACATTTTTTTTTTTACCATTTGCACATATTTTACTCTTGTTACATTTGGAATCTGGATTCACTACCCATTAGGGTCATGTATGAAATTGCTATTTATATGTTGCTTGTTTGCACAGTTTTTTGGTGTGTTAAACACTGTTTTTTATTTGTAGCATCCTGGGATCTGGGTTTTACTACCCAGTAGGGTTATTCATTTTTATGTATTTTAATTGATATTTTATGTGCCGACCCGTGGCCATATGTTTTTTTTTTTTTTTTTTTTTTTTTTACAGGCAGTGGTTGCCATTCCCACACATTTATGGACAGGTAAAAATTGGCAGATTTTTACAAACTGTGTCATTTTATGGGTTGTTGACAACTCTGTACCCCACATCCTGGTAATGACATGTTTCCCCCCTTCCAGTTGTAGCAAATAAAATTCCTCCCCCAACTAAGGTAACAGAGGTTCACCCCCCTCCTAGTAGGACACATGCCCTCCCCATCCCAGTAATGACAGATGTCCTACCCCCCCGGTTATGATAGGTACTCTCATCCTGATAATTACATGTGGCATGCCCCCCATTCCCCCCCACCATCCTAGTAATGACACGCCCCCCCTCCCCCCAGCATTCTAGTAATGGCATGCCCTCCTCCCCACACCTTCATAGTAATGACATGCCCCCCTCTCCCACCATCCTAGTAATGACATGCCCCCCTCCCCCAGTATCCTGGCAATGACATGCCCACTCCCCCCCCCACCATCCTGGTAATGACATTCCCACTTCCCCCACCATCCTGGTAAGGACATGCTCCCCTCTCCCCACCATCCTGGTAATGACGTGCCCCTCTCCTCCCACAATCCTGGTAATGACATGCTCCCCCCATCCTGGTAATGATATGCCCCCCCAACCTGGTAATGACACGCTCCCCTCTGCCCACCATCCTGGTAATGACATTCTCCCCCTACCATCCTGGTAATGACATTTCCCCCTCCCCCCACCATCCTGATAATGACATACCCCCTCTCCCCCCACCTTCCTAGTAATGACATGACTCCCTCCCCCACCATTCTGGTAATGACATGTCCCCTCCACCACCATCCTGGTAATGACATGCCTGCCCACCATCCTGGTAATGACATGCCCCCTCCCCCCACCATCCTGGTAATGACATGCCCGCACCACATATACAGAGAAGTTTTTTGAGGGGGATTTATCAGGTTCCAAAGTATTAAGAGCAGAAATTCAAGTGAAAATGTTTTTATTAATACATACAAAGATGGTTAAAAGATTTGTTATTAAACAAACATAGGCATCAAAACAACTTGTTTTAAAATGTGCCATTTGAAATGGAAGTATTGTATCGTATAAGAGGTGACGGTTGTGAAATTATCCAGACATGTTTCGCCGCCATGGGCTTCCTCGGGGGATATATTAATAACACGATGTACGTCACTAAATATGAAACGGAACACATTTAGAACATAGTATTTGCAAGTTGTAACACAATGCAAAACACATTTTTAATTAAGAAAATTTAGACATTGCTTGTCATATTAAACTGCATCACCACTCACCCAATTCCAACTCCCAATACCTCCAAGCAAAAGTCAAGAGCAATGTGACAGACACCTGAGGGTGCTCAGGATGGACAAAGGCCCAAATGAACCAACTACTAATTAATGATGCTACAATTAGTGTTATATTCAACTATCATCAATGATGGAAGAAGGGCAGGGGCTAAAAAAAGCCAAATGCTGAGAAAATACAGCAAACACATATGGCATACTCAAGCTGTCGATGTGCAGACAAGTCAAGGGTGCTGTGATAAAATCAGACCACGTGATCAGATATAAAGCAGATAGTAGAGAGCTGAAAATGCATTAGATGGTTTATAGTGACAATAGCCTTGGTATGGATAAAGCTTATTTAGAGATTCTAGAGTAAAATATATTACTAAAAATAAATAAAACTGCTGCAGATCATCTGTCTCCTACAACCAAAGGAGATTTAAACTGGCAGCAGCAAGTTATACTTAAAAGGAATTATACATAATAAACATAGTCTAATAGATATAAAGAGACACAAAGAACAGTACCATAGAGCGAAAACTTGCTCTATAGCACTCATTTACCGGACATAAGCCTCCAGCAATGTGTGGTCACCCTTGATGCACTTACAGTGTGCACCACTCGGCCTTCGCCTGACATCACCGACCGAGTGTAAACATGCAGGGGCTACTGTGCAGGCGTGAAGCGCCATTACCTTGGTACTACAATGGTCCACAATGCACCATGGCCCGGCAAAGGAGGGGATGACACAATGAAAGATGACATGCCCCAGTCAGTGGGTGTGCGTCTATTGTCAGCACATACAAAGCAGTAGTACCAGGCTTCCAGAACAAGCGCACGTAAGGACATACTCCATGGGGTGGAATGGGAGGAGACTCTGACCGAATACCAACCAAGGGGAAGTTTCACTGATAGGCATCCATAGTTACAGCAGCCCCAACTTGCAAAATTCAGAGTGTGGAAATAAAGAAACAAATAGAGGAGGGGAGAAAATATCACACCTGTAATAACCCAAGGGGGGCAGCCACTAGCAATCCCAGCACATGCAAGGGGGACAGGGAGGCTCCAAAGGGAGAATTAGAATTAATGCACTAAACATGGCAAGCAATAGACAAACAGAAATACACCACATATATAGAACATTAGAAACCAACAATTAACAATTTCTTAGAGAGACAACAGCTTAAATTTCAAATAGGTTGTTAAAAAACCCCAGTTGATTAGAGATAGACAGACACAGTTTTATATAACAACAGATGACATTACAATTGCATCGTTAAACAATCACATATTAATACATAGAAGAAAAAAAGGGGGGGGGGGGATTGGAGAAATTGGGAGAGGGGGAAGGGAAGGAAAGCGAAGGAAAGGGAAACGGGGAAGGGAACAGGTGGAGAAGCAAGGGGCTGAGGAAAGGGGGAAGGGGCAGGGAAGTAAAAGAGGACAGATAGAAATGGAATTGGCTCTATATGGTACCCACAGTTGTTAATTTAAAGAAATGGCTTGAAACGAATAGTTTCGTTGAGGCCTGGATACATGGCATTTAAATTATATATCCATCGAGTTTCGAGCTGTAGCAGCGTCCGATCGACGCTGCCACCTCTGGTGTTAATGGATATGTGGCCAAGAGCCGTGAATTTTATCACATGTGGGTCGAAGTTGTGATATAGACCAACATGTCGACTCACAGCAGTTTCCATTTGTCTTTTATAGATAGGGGATACATGGTCCCTTATACTCTTAAAAAAGGGTTGTTTTGTTTTGCCTATATAAAAGCCTCCACGCAGGCATTGCATGAGGTTTACCACTCCTATAGTCTGAAAGGTAACCCTGTGTCTAATGGAGTACGGTTGTTCATTAGGGAGGATAATCTCATTCCCATTATGAATAAATTGATAGACTTCACAGCCACCACAGGAAAAAGTCCCTGTTCTGGGTGGATTTGGGTTAAATTTCATGGGGTTGTGATGACTATGTTCTAGGCGGTCTTTAAGTAAGGTAGCTCTCTTGTATGTAATTTCAGAATGTGATTTTATGTGTTTATTAATCATGGGGTCTGCAGCCAACAAGGGCCAGAATTTGGTAAGTATGCCCATGATTTGTATATGCTGTTTATAGTAGCAAGTAATAATTCTTACAGGTTCTACACTACATAGTTGCATAGTTACATAGTAGGTGATGTTGAAAAAAGACACAAGTCCATCAAGTCCAACCAATTTCAAGCGTCTCTTCTCCAGAAAGAATAAGTTCAGTGCTTGCAACCTTTCCTCATAACTAATGTCCTCCAGACCCTTTATTAGCTTTGTTGCCCTTCTTTGTACTCGTTCCATTTCCAGTACATGCTTCCCGAGGACTGGTGCCCAGAACTGGACATATACTCTAGGAGCGGCTGGACCAGAGCCTTGTAGAGCGGGAGAGTTATCGTTTTATCTCTGGAATTAATCCCCTTTTTAATGCATGCCAATATTCTGTTTGCTTTGTTAGCAGCAGCTTGGAATTGCATGCCATTGCTGAGCCTATTATCTACTAGAACCCCCAGGTCCTTTTTCATCCTAGATTCCCCCAGAGGTTCTCCCCTGTCATGGACTAATACTCACCGAGGCCGAGATGCCGAGAGCGGCTCGCCCTTACGACCACGCGCACCCAGACCCCCGAAGTGGGTACAGAGAGCTGGGGGCATGCGGAGGCATGGGCTTCCAGTAGGCAGGAGATCCGTGGGTGGAAAACTGGTACACTGGAATCCGTATGAGGGGCCAAAGGTCAGGACCGAGTATCAGGCAGAGGCAAGTCCGTATGATAAGCAGGGATCAGATGGGTATCTGGCAATCAGACAATGGAAAGTCCGTTTAACAGGCAGAGGTCAGGGTATCAGGCAATCAAGCAAAGGCAAAGTCCGTTTATGCAGGCAGAGATCAGGGTATCTGGCAATCAGGCAGAGGCAAGTCCGTTATACAGGCAGAGGTCAGGGTATCTGGCAATCAGGCAGAGGCAACGTCCGTTATACAGGCAGAGGTCAGGGTATCTGGCAATCAGGCAGAGGCAAAGTCCGTTATACAGGCAGAGGTCAGGGTATCAGGCGATCAAGCAGAGTAAGGGTTAAACAAGCCAGGGGTTCGGTACACAGAGCAGACAGGTTTTCACAGGACAACTAGGCACAGGGGATCAGGGAGAGCTGACGACGAACCAGCAATCTGACTGGGCGCTGGAGCCGTCAGAAATAGTCCCCCCCGGCGAGCGCGTCAGCATGACACGCTACCGGGTACCCGCACGGCGACGGCGCGCACACGGGGACCATCAGGCCGCGGACAGGTGTGCGGCGAAGCGCCAGCCCGCCGTGCATGCACACTGGAGCCCAGCGAGCGGAGACGCTCCCAGTCTCCTGACATCCCCTCAGTGTATAAATTGCATTCATATTTTTTGCCACCTAAATGCATTATTTTACATTTTTCTACAATGAACCTCATTTGCCATGTAGTTGCCCACCCCATTAATTTGTTCAGATCTTTTTGCAAGGTTTCCACATCCTGCAGAGAAGTTATTGCCCTGCTTGGCTTAGTATCATCCGCAAATACATAGATTGAACTGGTTACCCCATCCTCCAGGTCGTTTATGAACAAATTAAACAGGATTGGTCCCAGCACAGAATCCTGGGGGACCCCACTACCCACCCCTGACCATTCCGAGTACTCCCCATTTATCACCTCCCTCTGAACTCGCCCCAGTTTTCAATCCATGTACTCACCCTATGGTCCATGCCAACGGACCTTATTTTGTACAATAAATGTTTATGGGGAACTGTGTGAAATGCTTTTGCAAAATCCAGATACACCAAGTCTACGGGCCTTCCTTTACCTAGATGGCAACTCACCTCCTCATAGAAGGTTAATAGATTGGTTTGGCAAGAACGATTCTTCATGAGTCCATGCTGATTACTGCTAATGAAACTGTTCTCATTTCTAAAATCTTGTATATAGTCCCTTATCATCCCATCCAAGAGTTTACATACTATTGATGTTGGGCTAACTGGTCTGTAATTCCCAGTGATGTATTTTGGGTCCTTTTTAAATATTGGTGCTACATTGACTTTTCTCCAATCAGCTGGTACCATTGCAGTAAATAGACTGTCAGTAAAAATTAGGAACAATGGTCTGGCAATTACCTGACTGAGTTCCCTAAGTATCCTCGGGTCATCTGGTCCCGGTGATTTATTAATGTTAAGTTTCCCAATCTTTTTTGTTCTTGGTTGAATACATCTAACAGCATCTGTCGTGTTTAATTGTTTTGTTATATGCTTTCTTTAAACAGTTTGGCTGTAGCCCCTATCCCACAGTCTAGAATATAATTCCTTAGCTGCTTTGAGGAATTCCTCCTTAGAAGTACAATTTCTTTGAATACGAAGATATTGGCTATATGGTATGCTTTTCAAGAGGTGAACAGGATGTGAGTTTGTGGCATGTAGGAGGGTATTACCCTCCTAAGGTTTTATAAATAAGGAGGAGCCCAATGACCCGTTTTTACAAAAATTTCCAAATCCAAATTTCCGAATTTACAAAAATCTCCAAATCCAGAAACTCATTTTGTGAAGATCGCAAATCATCGTAAACTTGAGATTAAAGTTGGTGTTCCCAATCATGGTAATAAACAATTCTAATTCTTTCTTAGTACCTGTCCAAAATAGTAGTACGTCATCTATATAATGATGCCACGACACAATGTGAGTAATTCAGGCACGTCATCACGAGCAAAGAGCTCTCTTTCCCACCCCCCCAGGTTGGCATACAATGGGGCCCAATGAGTCCCCATCGCAATCCCCTGCACCTGGAGGTAGTGGGAAATCCAAAAATGAACACATTGCATGTGAAAATGAATCTAAGAAGGTCAATAATGAATTTATTATTGCTGGAAGCTAGTTTTCCTCTTTCTTGTAAATTACTCTCAATTACCTTTAGTCCCTTCTCATGAGGGATGGTGTTGTATAGACTCTCAATATCTATAGCGACCATCCACATATTGGGAGGAAGAGAAAGTCCCTCTAAAGTTTTTAACAAACCTATTGTATCTTTAGTGTAGATGGTTAAAACTACCACATGTGGGTTGAGATAGTCATCCCCAAGACTGCTAGCATTCTCTGTCAGACAGTCACATCCAGACACTATCGGCCTACCGGGAGGCTGGGTTAGGGATTTGTGTACCTTTTTGGTAGGGCATAAAATGTTGGGGTCTTAGGTTTCTTGGTATGGAGGAAGTTCCAGGTGTTTTTGTCTATAATGTCCTGCTGGTAGGCCTTCAAAATAATGTTGTAATATTCAGTGTTATAATGGTCTAAAACAGTTTTGGTGATGGGTCTATACCAGTCTCTATTTTTCAAAATTTGCATACACATTTATTCATACTATTCAGTATCCATGATCACTAAAGTTGTAAGTTATTGATTATAAATAAAAATGTTATTTTAAGGATGAGGATTATACTTTTTGCATAGGACCATTGATGAGCGGATGAGAGGATACCTAAAGATCTATTGGAAGGAATTACTGGATATCAAGTGCTGTGAGACCTACACTATCCTGTGCATGAGATCTGAAGAAATGCTGTATAGAATGTTTGTTTTTTTTAATACAAGCGCTGTCAGACCTGTGAGCTGCTAGAACACACAGTGTGGAACTCGGATGGTACAAGGGAGTTTGATCACAGTGCACTAAGAGGTTTTGTTTGTAAAAGCACCTGGATCATCACTGGATATTGTTTCTACACTTTTCTAACTGTATTACTGGACACTTCTTGCTAGTGACTATGAATGCTTTAAAGGACTATTTATTCTTAGATTGATGGACTTTTACCTCTATATGTAATTGTACATTTTTTTTTTTTTTTGCTTTTTGCACATTTTTTACCTTTTGCACATATTTTACTCTTGTTACATTTAGAATCTGGATTCACTATTCATCAGGGTCATGTATGAAATTGCTATTTATCTGTTGCTTGTTCGCACAATTTTAAGTGTTAAGCACATTTTTTTTATTTGTAGCATCTGGGATCTGGGTTTTACTACCCAGTAGGGTTATTAATTTTTATGTATTTTTATTGATTTTTTTTTGCCGACCCGTGGTCATATGTTTGTTTTTTTATAGGCAGTGGTTGCCATTCCCACACATTTATGGACAGGTAAAAATTGGCAGATTTTTACAAACTGTAATTTTATGGGTTGTTGACAACTCTGTACCCCACATTCTGATCATGACACGTTTCCCCCCTCCCAGTTGATAAAATTCCTCCCCCAACCAAGGTAATAACAGAGGTTCATCCCCTCCTGGTAAAACACATGCCCTCCTCCTCCCAGTAATGACAGATGTCCTACCCCCCTCCAGGTAATGATAGGTGCTCTCATCCTGATTATTACACGTGACATGCCCCCCTCCCCCACTATCCTAGTAATGGCATGCCGCCTCCCCCCACCTTCCTAGTAATGGCATGCCCCCCTCCCCCACCTTCCTAGTAATAGCATGCCCCACTCCCCCACCTTCCTAGTAATGGCATGCCCCCCTCCCCCACCTTCCTAGTAATGACATGCCCCCCCACCATCCTAGTAATGACATGCCCCCTCACCCACCATCCTGGTAATGACATGTCCACTCCCCCCACCATTTTGGTAATGACATGCCTCCTCCCAACCTGGTAATGACATGTTCTCCTCTCACCACCATCCTGGTAATGACATGCCCCCCTCCCCGCACAAGCCTGGTAATGGCATGCCCCCCTACCATCCCGGTAAGGACATGCCCCCTCTCCTTACCATCCTGGTAATGACATGCTCTCCCCATCCCCCCACCTTCCTAGTAATGACATGCCTCTCTCCCCCACCATCCTGGTTATGACATGCCCCCTCCCCCACCATACTGGTAATGACATGCCCGCCCACCATCCTGGTAATTACATGCCCCCCCCTACCTCCACCATCCTGATAATGACATGCTCCCCTCCCCCCACCATCCTGGTTATGACATGCTCTCCTCCCTCCACCAGCCTCATAACGACATGCCCCCCTCCCCCCACCATCCTGGTAATGACACGCCCACACCACACTTCTCTGTCTGGGGCTGCTCAGTCACGATCCTCCGAGCAGTCCGTGTTTTCTTCTAAGGTATAGGCCAATTTGTTCTTCATTCTGCTCCAATAACTTTCAACTCTGTTCCCCACAATTCATAAATGTGGCTTTTATAGTGATCAGGTTTTCTATCAGCCCAATTCTCTCTTCCATATGTTACTTTTACAATACTATAGCTATGACTATGCTCATCTTGATTGACAATGTATTCTCTGCTCCTTGCCTAAATTTGCCATAGCTTTCTTTACACAAATCAAGTCAATTTTTATGCATTGAATGCATTAAGATGATACTAAAGTCTCAATTTTTTTTTCCATAAAAATAACAAACATGCTACACTTACCTGCTCTGTTGCAGTGGTTTTGCACAAAGCCGCCCGGACCCTCCTCTTCTCCGGTCCTTCTCCTGCTCTCCTGGCCCCTCTCTCCTGTTCAGTGCCCCCGCAGCAAGTAGCTTGCTATGGGGGCACCCAAGTCACAGCTCCCTGTGTCCATTCAGACACAGAGCCCCGACCCGGCCCTGCCAGCTCTCTCCCCTGATTGGCTAGCTGACTTTGACAGCAGCGGGAGCCAATGGCGCCACTGCTGTGTCACAGCCAATCAGAAAGGAGAATCTCAGATGGCTGAGGGACTCGTGAACATCGCTGGACAGAGAGGGACCTCAGATGTGCAGAAGCTCCCCTAACACTTGTTAGGGGGGCTGAGGGGGGCTTCTGCACACAGAAGGCTTTTTATCTTAATGCAAAAAAGGCATTAAGATAAAAAACCTTCTGCCTTTACAACCCCTTTAAGGTTAAACTTTTTTAGGCTTTATAACCACTTTAACCACTTGACCTCTGGAAGATTTACCCCCTTCATGACTAGACTATTTTTTGAGATGCGGCACTGCGTTATTTTAACTGACAATTGCCCGGTTATGCAACGCTGTACCCAAAGGAAATTTTTGCCATTTTTTTCCCCAAAAGTTGAGCTTTCTTTTTGTGGTATTTGATCACCACTGGGGTTTTTTTTTTTGCGCCGTAAACAAAAAATGACAGACAATTTTGAAAAAGAAAGCCAATATTTTTTACTTTCTGCTATAAAACATATCCAATAAAAAAAATCTAAAAATGGCGGCAATCAGCGACTTAAAGCGGGACTGAGATATTGCGGCAGACAATCTGAGACTAACTCTTTTGACACTTTGTGGGAACCAGTGACACTAATACAGTGATCAGTGCTAAAAATATTCAGTGGGGGGGTCTAACTGCTTCCCGCCCTGGGTCAGTGTAAAATGACATTCAGGGGGAACCCTATTTTTCTGGAAGGACATCATATGACGTCCTCCCAAGAATGTGCTTCGCGCGGCCCTTCCAGGTTGTCCCCCGGCGCAATCTGTCACCCGCTGTGTCCACCGGACATGGCAGATGACTGATCAGTGTACCGGCTCGCTGCTGGTAACATGTGATAGCTGTGACCAATCACAGCAGATAACATGACAGTTGTAAACAATGTATGGCTTCCTTTAATGTCATTCATTGTATACAATTGTGTTGTTAGCTGTGATCGGTCACAGTGATCACATGGTACAGACAGGGCAAATCACTGCCCATTTATCTATGCAGGATCCAGTAAAGCACAGCTGTCTAAAGTGGTCTATGACAAGCAGCACACCTGGTAGAAAAACATGCAAAATATGTGTAGCTAGGCTGGTATAGGCCGGTTCAGTAGAAACCAGCTGACATTCAGCTTGTGTGTACAGCCTCCTGTCTGACAGAAGCCGGTCTAAGGAGTTCACAATAACTCAGTGGAGTAGATTGATGTACTAACATCAGATGTGTTAGTACAGTGATCCATTTGGTTTTTTTTGTTCAGCCCACTGGGTTGAATGAAAAAAAAAAACTCACTGTGTGTACAAGGCATTAGGAGGGGAGGGGACATCTTGCTAAGAACCAAATTACATTTCATTTTGGCTACTGTCTTTCCACATTTCATACAAATCTAATCCTTTAAATATATTCTCTATACTCCACAGTGCCCTATACAAATATGCAGAGGAATTAAAATAACTGATCAAATTACTTTATGTGCTTTTTTTCATTTGAGCATTCTTTTGTATATTTTTTTAATCAAGTTTTGTTTGGGGTTTTGCTGATGACATATAGTTTTTCTGTTTTTGAAAACATTTATTTGGTGTGTTTTCCATGTTGGTTGACTGTGGATGTCTATGGTATTGTATGGTTTCCTGGTCTTGTAAAAAAAAAAAGGCCAATAGAAGATATACTCCTTGGTTCCTAAGTGATAGTAGCAGAAAAACAATACCCAAGCTAAACTGCAAGTTCAGCTACTGATGGCTTAAGGCCGGTGCTTTGGCTGTAGTTCTCCCACACTCCGACAATCAGATTTGTACTAAATTCAAGCCGACAACTCGGTGTAGCCTGTAAAATATGAATATTTATTGGCCACATACTTAAAAACATGGCTGTTACAGCCGAAACACATTAGCTTGTTACCAGTGTATTTAAGTATATAGCCAATAAAGATTAGGATTTTACAGACTACACCGAGTTGCCGGCTTGAATTTACTATGCATATGTGATTATACCCTGGCCATGATCTGGTCACTGACAGAAAAACAGGCAGGGACAGCCCCTACCTGTAATGTGCCTTAGGACCTCAGTTTAGTAACCACAGCCAATACACCTTCTGGCTTCCAGCCACCATCCCCCATCACTCATTTCAAACTGGGGGATTCAAACTGGGGGATTCAAACTGGGGGATTCAAACTGGACGGTTCCCCCCGTAGTTGGAGGAACTGTTCAACTGAGACTGCTTATCGTCTGAGTCAGAGAAACTATACAACAGATTCAAGCAGAGGGGTTACTCCCATAGAAGCATTAGACATGCATGTAGGAGGGCCTCTTCAACTAGGAGCAGTATGAATTATTACCCACTATGGGGTACAATGGGAGGAAGTTCGGTCAATCTTAGCCAAATACTGGTCTATCCTGACAAGTTTCCCTGATCTTTCCAATATTGTCGGTCCAAGACCACTGTTGGTGTCTAGGAGAACAAGGAATTTAAAAGACAATTTAGTACATTCAGAACTTACACATACCACATCCAATAACTGGTTGATGCACATGCCTTGTCCCAAGGGCATGTTTTCATGTGGCTACTGCAACATTTGTCATCATGTTGTAGGCACTGATAAATTCACTGATGCAGATAGTGAGAAACTTTACCAGATCAAACAAAATGTATTACCTGTAGCACCGAAAAGGTTTTGGCAAGACCAAGAGACAGTTACGAATACGTATGGGTGAACATCTGTGCAGCATTGGGAATATTCAAAAAAGTAAAGATAAGAAAAACCCAAAATGGGGCCCTATTGCACAACATTATGAGAGGTTCCATAATTTCTCTATTGATGGATTGAAAGGTTTTTTTGCCCTTTCCCTACCCAAACGCAGGGGTGACTATGGCAAACTCCTTCTGCAGAAGGAGAAGGAATGGATCTTCCAGTTACGGACTATGATCCTGAAAGGGTTAAATGCTGAACTAAGTCTACAAGTATTTCTTGAACAATAGTTATGAGGTATGAGACTTGTATCAGAAATACACTAATCCTTACATGGTATAAATTACTCCATACAGTTTTAGTTTACCTGATGTCTAACATGAGGAACCATTTGTCTCTAAATATGGATGGAACACTATATGTTGTTCAATCTGTCCATCAATCTCCTCTTCTGTTTCGAATTCAGATTTCTGCCCCACATTTGGGAATATGTTTATTTGGTTTGAATGCTGTGGATGAACTACCCAACTCATTAGAATATACTGTACTAATCTTTGTACCTTCATTGCAGATTTGGAATATGACACTTTATCACTCAACTTTTAATTTTGACACTATTGCTGTACCGCAGTGGTCCTTTAAAAGCCAAAACAAATCCCAAAGGGGATGAGTTTTCCCAGTATAAGCCTGCCAGTGAGTCCACTGCATTGTTCTGATGAAGCTCACGTGGTTGAGCGAAATGATTTGACATTATGGTGTCACACAGCCAGGTAATCCTGCCACCACACATGCAGCTTTCATCTCCGCATCACCCCACATAGCATGGAACCTGTCAGGCACCATGGTGGACCAGCTTTAGCCTGGAAGAGCTCAAGGTAATGTGCACCTGGATTATGATTGCTTCAAACTGAATCACAGACTCAGAGACAGGCTAATTTGGAAACTCAGGGAGCCTCTCGATGGTTATATCCCATGGTCATGGACGCTGCACGACGGAAGAGATTTGTCCATAGGACGTTGAAGTCCTGCTATTCCATCTCTTTACTGTGTATTCTATATACAAACTCACATCTACCAACTGTTGCAGCTTCATCAATCAGAGAAAATCTGTCTTTACCACATATGCTCCCTTATTGATAGTCCATATGCCTGCATTATCTCCACTTCGCATCCATCTGCATATACATGCATGAACATCCTTGAACACTATCTGTTTGCTATTCCTACATTGCTGACTATTCAGTGGCCGTTCCTTTAGACTGGTATCTCTGGCTTTGAATTTGTGACACCTTGTCTTATTGGATTCAAGGGACCCTTGAACTATATGCTGTGCAAACTTTGGTGTCACCAGATGCCTGTTTCTAGACCACCAATATCTAGTCACCCCTGTGCATGTGAAGAGTGAGTGTGTGAGGGCTGTTTTTACGTTTATTATGGCAACGTTGTCAGAATGTTTTAATCTATTGGTGAAGGTTTCATTCATTTTTTCTATATTGCCACATGTATCCTTTATGCTCTCCTTGCATTACTTCAAATTTTTTTGTACCCATACTGCAGTGTGTGTTCCAATTGAAGCCCCTGCAAACCTTTCAGGTTTACCCTTTTTGTCTGTATGTCTATTGTGGCTTCAGGAACCCCAGCTATAATTGAGATGAGTTGGTAGTACACTCATTATTTAATCAGTCAGTGTTGATCCTCTAGTTTTTAATATTTATATTGCCTTAGGACCTCAGAGCTGTGCACCTGCTAATATGTCCTCCACTGTGCCCACTGGGGGGATTCATTTTCTCTATTTTTCCTGTCACAGGGACAGAAAGTAAGAAGAGATTTAAAGTTTTAGGGTTATCATGAGAGCAAGAGATGGGGGGAAATCTTCCAATCTGGGACAAATGTTCTGGTGACAGCTGTCTAAGATGGGAATTTTACTCACTTTGGTGAGACTTCCATTCACTTCTTGTTGCGTCTTCAAGTTAAGCTGGACACAGACAGCAAAAAAAAAAAAAATGGATGAGGGGTTTAACACTACTCCCTACTCTTCCTACTCTATCCAAAACTTAACTAAATGGCTGTACATATACTATAAGATATAAAACATGTAGATGCCATTTAAAAAAAAAAATGTACAAATGTATTTAGGAACTAAGCTAAGCCAATCAATATATATATATATATATATATATATATATATATATATATATATATATATATATATAAATTTTTTTTTTTTTTTCAATAGAAATTTTTATTGAAATAAAGAAATTTTGCAATACTGTAAGAATATTGTTTCACAGGCAATAATAATAAGATAGTCAAGACCTGTATTTGACACAGTGCAGCATAAAACACGATCATGGTCTATCTATGTTGTGCATGTATTCTATTTTACATTGTATACAAAAAGAAAACAATAGTTAACCTTGACATGTTGTAAACCAGACCAGTGGCAATGGGAAGCTTGGATTTGACGAGTTCAAAATCTTCTGGGACAAGCTAAAAAACTGGATTGTAAGACTCATATTTTTTTCATACATTTAATTATTATTATTTCACAAATGAAAAACACCCCCTCCACCTACACACAGATATACATATATCAAAATATGGGCCTCCAGCTAGTTAAAATAAAAAAGCAGATTGGGATGCAATTACCATACCTTTAGTTTGGAGCTGTCCTCTGATGTACTTCTTGTTTACCACTAGATGGCCTCGGTCTTCCAGGTCAATGTCGCTCAACTGAGGATATTGCATGAATGAAGCATGGCCCCTCTCCCTGAGGGAGCGTTCATCACAGTGTCCTTCATTCATAGTGTATTTGCTTAGTCATTTATTTGGGTTAGTGCTGCTTTCTGCATAATCTAGGACCATCCACCACTGGAAAAGATTGGGGGGAAGAGGAGTACAACTGGCCTGAAGACATCCGGAAAAATGTAAGTATAATAAATTAAAAACCATAACAAACAGATTGGGGGAGTCTCCTAGGGGAGAGTAAAGATGCCTGTAGGGGAAGGCTATAGTTGAACATTAATTGTGTTTAAAAAAAAGAAATACCTAAATAATGGAACAAGTAAACACATACAAATTAGGCATAACCAGAACACCTCCCCTGTCCTCATCTCTATAACATAAGGTTATTTGTAGCTCAGTGGTGAACTGGATAGGGTTGATAACACTACTTGGACTATGACTGCAGCAGAGGCAGAGTACCTAGGAAGTTACAAACTCACTAGATTTGTTGCAGAATCAGCTTGTATTTTTCTGGATTTTACATTTTTTTCTTGTTAAATATATTTATTGAGTTTTCACAGAAGAAGAAATAAAATGATACAATACATGGATACATATCAATCATCAGAAGATCTTTGCAGTATGATAAAAAAGATAACTAAATAAGTTAATAAAATAAAGTAATTTTAGAGATATCTTACAACCATATTTACTATACACTAGTTGGGATTCTAGATGTAAGATTAGAGAAATAAATCAAGTTATTAGATTAAGTATCCATAGGAATATTTTAGGAAATAATAAAAGAAAAGGAAAGGGAGGAGAGATAAAGATGGAAAGAAGGAAAGAAGAGAAAAAAAAAAAAAGAGAGTTTCCCGGGATGATGATCCAGCTCTCATTAGGTATACAATATAATATATATTTCAGTAATAATATGATATATATCTTAGTGTGGTAACAACAGAGATTGGTCAAAATCTGTAGGGTGGTAGTTTTTAACCCATGGTTGCCAAATTTTGCGAAATTTATTTATTTTATTTTATTCAATAGCTGTCATCTTGGCGTATAAAAGTGCTCTGTTCATTCTGTGTTTAGCTTCAGCAAGAATTAGATTTTGGGACTTCCACGCCTTGGCAATCGTTTGTTTAACTGCAGTGCTAAGTTGGATAAACAATTGGAATTGAGTATGGGTGAGTATTGTGGGTTTAAGGTTTAGGAGTGCCGTTGCAGGATCTGGAGGAATCGTGATTTCCAGGGCTTTAGAAGCCATAAGAAATATATTCTTCCAGAATTCTTCAACTACGGGGCATTGCCACCATATGTGAAAATGTGTTCCTGCTGTGTCACATCCTCTAAAGCAATTAGGTGAATATGTGGGGACAAATTTAGCTATTCTAGCTGGTACAAGGTACCAGCGTGCTAGAACCTTGTAATTAGTTTCTACAGCAAAACAATTTGGAGAGGAAGTTTTGGTGGCTGACCATATATTCGACCAATCTTGTTTATTAAACACTCGATTCATATCTTGTGCCCATTTAGTTGTGTATGAGGGTAGAAACTCACTAGATATCATATTAAGTTGGAAATATAATATTGAGATAAGTCCTCTAATATGTGGATCACTTATACAAATCCGCTCAAATTGAGTCATTTGATTAAGAGTTGAGCCTGTACTAAGAAGTGGTTCATAAAAATGTTTAATTTGTAAATATCGAAATATTTCAGTTTTAGGTAACCCAAAGGTTTCACATAGTACAGGAAATGTATAAATAGCTTTAGTCGAGGAAAGATTGTATAAACGAGTCAGGTTCGTAGAGGTCCATGCAGAGAATGATTTTGGGAATTTCCAGGCAGGATAAAAGGCTTGATTATTAAGAAATGAAAGCAAGGGATTATGTGTTGATTGAAGATTATGTGCAAATTTACATTTATCCCATACTGCTAGGGTCTGTTTCGTGATAGGATTAGAAAGATGTATTCTATCAGCAGGACAGAGCCAAAACATATTTGCCACTGAGATAGGGTCACTTTCCACTGATTCAATAGCTACCCATAGGGGAGCTTCTACAGAAGTATGATACTTGGGTATAAGTGCTAGCTGTGCAGCATAGAAATAGGGGGAAAAGTTGGGCAATCCCAAACCACCACTCAATTTATTAAGGTAAAGCGTAGATTTAGGTATACAAGGTTTGGTGGTACCCCAAATGAAGGACATAACTCTACGTTGAGTAAGTCTAAGAAAGTAAGATGGTAAAGAAATAGGGAGTACCCTAAATAAATATAAGAATTTTGGCAGGATTAACATCTTTACCGCATTAATCCTTCCCAACCATGACAATGATAGAAGAGCCCATTGTTTCAGGAAGCCGGAAGTTTGTTTAAGGAGGGGTAAGTAATTTGCCGCAAAAAGGTCTTTAAGAGAGATTATGAGTTTTATTCCTAAGTATAGAAGCTGCTTTGGAACCCAAGTAAAGGGTAAGGAAGTTTGTGCCTGCTGAAGTTCTAATTGAGATAAGGAAATATTTAATGCATTTGATTTTGTTGGATTAACATGTAGTCCTGATATTTGGGCAAAATTATCTAGTGTTTTTAGTAGATTAGGGGTGGATATATGGGGATGAGACAAAAATATGAGAATGTCATCCGCAAAGAGACATAGTTTATGGTGATAACCACCTAGTTCGATACCTCTAATGTCAGGATTGGTTCTAATAAGGTGTGCCAGGGGTTCTATTATTAGGGCAAAAAGTAGAGGGGAAAGAGGGCATCCTTGTCTAGTGCCTCTTTTGATATCAATCATTGTTGACTTATAGCCTGCATATTTGATATATGCTCTAGGATTATTGTATAAGGATGAGACCCAGGTTAAAAAATTGTTTCCAAATCCCCATTTACAAAGGACATATTCCATATAAGGCCACATAACCAAATTGAATGCTTTCCTTATGTCTAAGGATACAAGGCAAGCTGGGATTCGTCTAGTTTTAGCTGCATTAATAAGTAAGAGTGCTCTCCTGATATTATCTCCAGCTTGGCGTTTAGGCATAAAGCCTGTTTGGTCTTTATGGATTAGTAGGCCAATAATATTATTCAGTCTAGTGGCCAAAATTTTAGCAATT
Organism: Aquarana catesbeiana; assembly: GCF_042186555.1. Classification (NCBI taxonomy): domain Eukaryota; kingdom Metazoa; phylum Chordata; class Amphibia; order Anura; family Ranidae; genus Aquarana; species Aquarana catesbeiana. The sequence goes on from NC_133327.1 coordinate 471,426,639, forward strand.
AATTTTATATCGAGATTTAGGAGGGATATAGGACGATAATTAGTCCAGGAGGTGGAGTCAGAATGTGGTTTGGGGATCATTGCTATTATAGAGGTGAGAGTCTCTGTTCTAAATGAGTTACCTTTAAGGATCGAATTGAAGGCTTTAGTTAAGACAGGTGTTAAGGTTGATGCAAATTGTCTATAATATGTTGCCGAAAATCCATCAGGGCCTGGTCTTTTACGTAATTTTAAAGATTTTATTGCGTTAAGGACTTCAGTATCTGTAATTGGACATTCAAGAAAATCTTTCTGTTGTTGATCAAGGTTAGGAAGCGTGATATTGGAGAACAGTGTGTCTGCTTTAGTTTTATCAAAATTTGAGGCAGAAGAATATAGTTTAGATAACTTAGAGCGAAAAATTTCAAGTATTTTCACTGGGTTACTAGTGTAAGATTCCCGGGATACTTTCAATCTGAAAGGCATATGTATATGTTGTGATTTTTTAAAAATTCTGGCCATAGGTGTATCAGGTTTATTTGCCCTGCGATATTGAACATGCTGGCATTTACTTATAAGTTTATCTGCGGTATCAGTAAGAAAAAGATCTAGATCCAGGCGGGCTTTTTCTAGTTTGGTACTGTTGGTAGCATTCGGGGAGGTTTGAAAAATTTGATAACAGTCATTAAAGGTAGATTCAAGTTTTGCAAACAACAGTTTGCGTTCTCTTTTAAGGTTAGTTGCTTGTTGTATCAGTCTACCCCTAATGACTACCTTGTGCGCCTCCCATAATGTAATAGCAGAGACATCGTCTGTATCATTAGATTTTAGGTAATCAGAAAGTGCTTTTTCAATCTCAACACGATGAGAAGGGTGGGTCAGAATTGAATCGTTTATACACCAAGTAGTATCGTGTGATCTAGGAATTGTGGAAGCAATGGTAATGAATACTGCGCAGTGGTCTGTCCATGGAAAAGGAATGATTTTGGATGATATGATTTCTGGTAGCATACTTGACAGGATTAGAATATGATCTATTCGTGAAAAAGAGTTATGCGAATAAGAATAATGAGTGAAGCACCTACTAATAGGGTTCATCTCTCGCCAAGTATCTACCAGGCTATGAGTGGTAAGTAGATGTTGAAAAGTTAGGTTTATTGAGTTTGTGGTAAGTCCAGGGGGAGATTTATCTAAGAACGGGAAAATAGTAGCATTAGAATCCCCACAAATAACAACAGTACCAAACTTATGTACTTCTATAAGTTGAAAAAGGTGGGATAAGAAAGCAGTTGGGCGTTTGTTAGGGGCATAATAAGACACAATAGTAATAGGATTATCAGAAATAAATCCTGTTAGGAGAACATATCGTCCTTCAGGGTCTGTTATTTTGGATACAAGGTTAAACGGAGTGGAACGGTGAAAACCAATGAGAGTTCCGCGCTGTTTAACCGTAGCTGAAGCCGTATAGAATTGTGGATATGATGATGAAAGAAATTTGGGATGAACTTTGTCAGTAAAATGTGTTTCCTGCAAACATATAATATTAGCTTTTTTCATAGCAAAAGAGCGTAAAGCCTTGGTTCGCTTATGTGGAGTATTAAACCCCTGTACATTTAATGACAAGATATTTATAGGAGCCATAAAACAACTAATGCGAATATTATAGCATAACAAGCAGAGTACTCACCGAGAGCCAGGATCACCAACCCGAGAGTCAGGAGGGAATAGCAAAGATTAAAGAAAGAAGCAATAGAATAGAAAAAGAAAAAAGGAGAGGAGAATCGAACAAACCCAATATGAAGACAATTTAGCAGTATATAAAGGCTAAATAATAGGGTGTAGGAGCATCTCAGGAGAGTTTTTAGAACTCTCTGAGAGGGTCCGGGACCACCAATAGAGACCCCCATAACAATGGTAGGAGTCCTTAGGTGGAATAAAGGGCAACAAGAAATTCCTAAGGGATGTATAACATCGGAGGACCACAGGAACTATTCCATTGCTATCATGGAAAAATTTCGCTTAAATTGTTACAAATAAAAGAAAAAATAAAGTTCAAAAACTTGAGAGGAAAAAAAAACAGAAAAAAGTTAATATAAAAAAAAAAATAAATAAATAAATATTTTTGTAACATAACAGTAGTATGTAGCCATAACTCATTTTAGTCATGAATATGGCCAGTTTATTAACTCTGTCAGCATACTGTGCTGGAAAAAAGTAGCAAGGACAAATAACTAGTCTGGCTTAGATTGTCAGTCCATTGAATCCTCATTGTTTGGTGGTGAATGTTCATATCGACCTCGCTTGTTAAGATTTTGATGGGAAGATGTGGAATAGCTGGGTTTTGGGTCTTTGTTTTGCTGTGTAGAACGAAAAGCTGAGCGCCTATGAGACTGGTCATTTGGTAAGATTGCTTCGGCTAGGCCCATATCAAATAGGGCTGACTTCAAGTCCTCTGAAGAGCGACAAACATATTTTGTTTCCAAATGAGTAAATCTGAGACAAAAAGGAAATCCCCATTGATAGGAAATTTGATTTCTCTGGAGTACCTGGAGTTGAGGTTTAAGTGCACGTCTTTTTGCAACCGTTAGTGGGGACAAATCTGTGAAGAGTTGATAGGTATTGCCCTGGAAGCTAAGAGATTCTCTCCCTCTGGCAGCTGTTAGTATCTGTTCTTTGGTTCTGTAAAAGTGCAATTTAGCTATAATATCCCTCGGGGGACCATTTATTTTGCGTGGGGCTAACGCTCTATGCACTCTATCCATTTCAAACCTGTCAATAGGGGTTCCAGGTAATAATTCTTGAAAGAGCGCCGTGATATTAGCCTGCAGGTCTAGAACAGATTCAGGGATTCCCCTGATTCGCAGATTCGATCGACGATCTCTGTTCTCTTGGTCCTCTAAATGATTTTGTAATGTAAGGTTTTCCTCTTTTAGTACCTTCATCTCAGACATGTAGTTCTGTGTAAAATTATCAATTTCATCAACCCTCAGTTCTAAGTCAGCTGTTCTCTGACCTAGTTCTCTTATTTCTTTAGTCAGTTTGTCGGTTATATGATCAGAAGTCTGTTTGACGGCTTTCTGAAGCATACATTCAAATTTTTTGAAGATGTCAGACTGTGTAGCAGCTTGTAATTCACAGTATTCATATTCAGACTCAGACTCACCGTTAGCAGCCTGTGTCTTCTGACTGTGAGGTAAAGATTTTTCAGTGTATTCACCGCTGTACTGTCTGTGAGGTAAAGATTTTCCAGTGTATTCACCGCTGTGCTGACTGTGAGGTAAAGATTTTCCAGTGTATTTACCGCTGTGCTGACTGTGAGGTAAAGATTTTGCAGTGTATTTACCGCTGTGCTGACTGTGAGGTAAAGCTTTTTCAGTGTATTCACCGCTGTGCTGACTGTGAGGTAAAGATTTTCCAGTGTATTCACCGCTGTGCTGACTGTGAGGTAAAGATTTTTTAGTGTATTCACCGCTGTGCTGTGGGGGAGAGGATGCCGCCGCCATTCCAGCCGCCAGCCTGTGTGCCGTTTCCTTCGTTTTTCCTGCTTTAATTTTCAGTTTTAGGAGCTCTCAAGACCATTGTCAGTGAAGCTGACAGTATTAGGTAGGATTTTCTGCAATTTTGGGATACTTGCTGGTTCACTGGGACCTGTAGTCCTTCGATGAAAACTCCCGAGGAGCGGAGCTCTAAGGTAACATTACCTTCACCTCAGGCTGCCGCATATGCGCCTCGGATTTTACATTTTTAAGAAAGCAGCTAATTGCTGCTGGGTTTGTTTTGTTTTTGTATTTGTTTTTACTTTTTTTTTTTTTTTTACCAGAAACCTTTTTTTTTTCATTTTCATTATTTTTTTCTTTCTTTCTATCTTTTACTTTTTATTGACACATTTTAAAATATTGCAACAAAAAGAAAACAAAAAAAACACCTTTATTCACTTGTAAATATCCATGCTTTGAAATAGAAATGTAATTTTAGTATTATTATAAATGGGGCAAATGAGAGAATAAAATGTGCACATTTTATCATCAATAACACTTGTCTTGAAAATAAAGCTGGTCACTAGAAAAAAACATATTTTTATTTTGTTACTTTTCTGTCTATAGATTGCATAAAAAATACAATATTTTTGCAAGACAATATTGTCAAGAGAAGGCCTTAAATTTACCAAAAAACTATAATATACAGTGCCTTGACAAAGTATTCATACCCCTTGAAATGTTCCACATTTTATCATATTACAACCAAAAATTGTATGTATTTTATTGGGATGTTATGTGATAGACCAAAACAAAGTGGCACATAATTGTGAAGTGGAAGGAAAATGATAAATGATTCAAAATTATTTATAAATAAATATGTAAAAAAAATGTATATTGAATAGGCTCAACTGGTTGTGGCAGTGATAAACCATGCACTAGAAAGGGACCCACAGGAATAGTTCCAGTAGGTTCAATGCAATAAAACAAACAAAACATCTGCCTTTCAGAGCCACCAACCTGGCCAATAATATTCCCTAGGGGGTTCCCAAAAAGTAACCGGCAGCACATATACATTTTTTGTGTTCTGCCAGAAGTCTGCCCACAGCAAAGAGAAAGAACATTTAAGACACAGTCGGCTCATGTATAAAAAGGCCTGTGTACAACTGAAACTAATTAGTAGGCACTGACTAATAGTTAAGATATGGAACTAGGCATGGAGGCTTTATCCTTTCCACAACTCTACAAAGTCTCCAGGCTCCAGGCCCTGGACGAGAACTTATTAAGATCTGAGAAAACAAAAAGTGCATTTTACCATAACGGGCACAAATCCTAGTGCCCCTCACCATATGTAGGCAAGAAACCTAGGTTTGACATATAAATATAGCATATGTATTATAGTGTTACACAGCAGTGGAATCTTACTTGACTTTTTACACAATGCTCCTCAAGACAGGTCAGTTGTGAAATACTTCCTCTGCTTGGTTCCATCTTCTCATGAATGAATCCTCTATTATTCTGCACACTAACTACTAAACTGAACATCAAGAGAATACATATGATAGCCTTAAAAGAACCAGTGAGGATAAAAATATGACAGTTGTCCCTGGTATTTAATTATGATTTCACAAGGTGCATAACGCTGCTCCAGAAGCTCCATTCAATTCATTTATAATTTTTTACTGTATTAACCTGATGATGAGACCTACAGTTTTTCAACTAAACTAGTTTCCCTTCCCTTCACCCCCTTTTTTTGTTGTTGTTGTTTACGCTCTCTGTCATTGTCTGAATAAAAATAAATGATACTGCACTGATATTGCATACTTTGTCCCTATGCACTGCCCAACTAATCCAATGATTGTAGATTTTGTACTGCCTTCATTCAAACTGCAATAAAAAAACAATAGTTTAAAAAAATACATCTCTCAGAGCTAATTTATACATTGTGCAGTGACAGGTGTTTTTTGCTGATTTGTAAAATGTCTGTCACCTCAAGGACACACAGCAAAACAGTTGTTTCCTGTTTGTGCCATTCACACTGCAGAGCATGGTACACAATCACATGGAACTGTACAGAAGTGCAGCGCATGACACTGCTGTATATTGCCATGAATGATGTGTATGTCTTGTACAATTCAAATAAAGTTTGTACAAAAAAAAGGAGCCACTGCCCGTTACCACAACTGCCAGAGCAGTAAAGTGCTCTGGCAGCTGTCCTCTATATTGTGAATCTGGTCTCATTGTTTTAAAGAGGAAAATAGGAAGGCTCTGAGACTCTTTGTGATTCTGGCTTTAAGTTCTGGTGAGACATTAAACTGGAACAAGCATGCAAGCTGTGATGCTTGAACTGCCATCTTTCATAGGGATGAGCGAATCTGCCTGGGTTCAATTCAGGGAGGGTTTGCTGAATCCTGTTTAAAATTTGGTAAACCCAAACCTAGCGGTGAATCCCAATGAAGATAGATAAACGTACAGTGCGGCGCTTAGGAAATGTATATGTCTCAGTGACAATTGACAGTGCTAATTAATTGTGAACACATACAATATGATACATAAAAAAGAGTAAAGTGTTTCTATACCTTAAATAGTTCATAGAGCACAATGAGACATGACCTCATACCAAAGTGCAGTGTGCAGAAAACAAATAAATACTTCAGCGTAGATCAAAAATTCATGATTTCAAAATATAAATAGCATAAAACTTTAGAGGAGTTCATAAAGAACAATATAGAACAATATAATGTAACCTCATTCCAAATTGCAATGTGCATAAACCCAAAGAGAATAGATAATAACCAAAAAATCTGAATGCAAGAAGGTCTAGGCAGCTCCCCTGTATAGGTCCTGAGTAAACCTAGTGTGTGAAAACAGAAAAAAGCAGGGTGTGCCTCTATCTGAGTGTGGAGTATTGGTAGCGATGAATAAATCTAGCACTCACATTTGATGGAGGAAGTACCAACTTGTCATCTGTGGAAGTCTTAACGTCTCTAGCAGAAATCGGCAGGCAAGTGGCTGGGTCTTTTGATGGAGGAAGCGCTGGAGAATGGAGAGGCCAGTGGCGTGGTGTGCATCAGCATTTGGGTGTTCTCGGTTTGCTTGATAATCTTCTGAAATGAAAAGTTTGCACAGGAAGCCACTAGGCAGAAACAGACAGGAGCGCTGTGGCGGGGGAAGCAAAAACGCATGCAACACTGTAGAGCGGCAGCTTCTCTGTGTCCTCGGCTGGCGATGCAATCTCTGCTGGGATGGGGTGATGATGTCTCTTCATCAGGGGGCATGGTTTTTTTACACATTTTAGGGCTCCATCCCTTTGTCAAACCATAGGGAAAGGGTGAGTGCTCTCTGGTGGACTGATTTTATAGGGAAAATGGGCAGGAGTATGGGCGGTGGCTCCTCCCTCATAGTCAAATTAGCTGACATCTCATAAGGCCATGTTGAATGAGAAATATGGGTAGATGGCGTTGTTATGAGTGCTTAAAAACTGACAAGTCAAAAGCATTAAGGGGTCCAAGACTTCAATAAAGGCATAAGCCAAAAACTGGGCACATATGAAAAAAACACTGCGAGGGAGGCTTGGCAAGAAAAAAAAAATTGTTAAAAGCAATCTCCATAAGTTCTAGTGTTCAAATAAAATGCCTTTTTAAACTGTTTTTTTAATATAAATTGTTCAGAGAGTTTAAAAGAAATCATCTATCTGGATATTAGGAGTAACCGTGGAAGCATTGGTGGAACTGTGACAAGGAGGGAAGGGGGGGTTTTCAGTAAGAATTTGTTTTTTGTTTAGTCAGTTGGACTGTGTTACCTGTGTTACACCTACTGTGTACCTTTTAGGCCATGTGTGGCCGAGATGTGGGCTGGTGTTATGTTGACACAGCTCGCCTGTTCTTTGTCATGCATAAAAGTTTTAATATAAAGAATTTTCAAAAAAAAATACCAAAAATAAAAAACTGAAAAAACAAAAATATGTGTCAGCGTATGGAACATAAACACATGCACTAAGACATGCTTTTCTCCACTGGATGGATCTACAAAGCAGTCATTGTTCTCTGTGAGATGTACTGAGGGCAGAGTAAGTTAGCGAGTAAAAAAAGTTAACGCATATGGTTGGATAAAAAAATAAATGTATAAATTAAATGGTTGGGGGCGGTTTTAATGAAGGGGGATCAGATAAGTGTGTTAAATTCCAGCTCCTCAGTAAGGCCATGTGGAACTAGAGTGGTGAGAGAGAAAATCCAAAAGGTTTCTCTCCCACAAAGCCTTTTGAAGCACTCTGCTCTTTTGTAATCAGATGAGATACTTTCAATACATCAGACGCAGAGATTTTTTTATGAACTGGCCATCTTTATCTTTTTTTTTGAAAATTCTTTTTATTGAGTTTGCATAAAAAATAAAACAAAACAAAAAAAAGTTGCATAATACAGCCTCTGGGCATACCCCGGCTGAGGTAACAACCATTAAAACAATCCTTATTAATAGGTATGGATAGGTGACAATTTCAAAAAGAAGGCACCAACATCCCTGAGTAGTAATGTAATCAGGAGGATAGTTTAGTGGGACTTTATAGGTGCGAGAAAGTAGATTTCAACAGACATCAAGGTAAAAAATAAAATTCATATTTTATTCAACATATACAAAATTTAATAAGTATTATGCTGGCTAGACATAATATCATATAATGACGAACAGCAGTACATATCAAACTAGATTATAAGTAAACAGTCACTCAGCACTGTAATCCTTACATGTTTTGCCTGATGGGGCTTCCTCAGGGGATATAAGTTGAGGGACCAGGGTGGATATATCACTGCATGAAATGGGATACAATTAGGAGCCATCACAATAACCACAAAAAATGTTTAAAGAAAGAAAACATTGACGGTTGTCCAAAGCTAATTTGTTGTCATCTGGTGAATAGTTACCTGCTATAGAGATCAAGCCAGGTGTAGGAGAACGGACTTTGCTCTGTACTTGGGAGGTTTGGTCTGGGTGAACCCAGATGGAGCTGTGTAATCTGTGGCTGCCATATAAGAAAGAGGTTAGAGTAGAATAAAGAATAGAAAAAGAAAAGTGAAGGGAGAGGAAAGGAAAGAAAGAGGAGGGGGAGGGGGCGAAAAGGACGGGGGTGGAAGGGAAAAGGGGAAGTGAGGAATTGGGGAAAGGAAGAAAGGGAAAGGGGGGAAGGGGAGGAAAGGAGAAGGGGGGAGGATTGGGGGAGGGGGAGAAGGGGGGAGGGGATGGGGGGGAGAGAGATAGAGGGGGGAGGGGAAAGGGGGGAAGGAAGGGAGGGGGGAAAAGCAGTGAGTGAGGGGGAAGGTGTGGGGAGAGGGGTATGTGTTGAAGTGTAGGACCCCAAAGGGGTGTGTGTGAACAGGGTGGGAACATGCTATAATGAAAGAAAAGATATAGAAATGAAGATGGGCTGGGGGAGCAAAATAAATACTTACAAAGAGCCCGGCTACGTCTAAGAGAGAGTAAGGGCTGCCAAATAATGATGTTTTTCTGATACTATATTTTTTCTAATAATAATAGTGAGGACTACAGGAGGTAACTGCTGAGTGTAAAGAAGGAAATATGAAAGCGATGTATAGCCATAGTGGGGTTAACACTAAGAATTACAAGTAGTAGTTAGCAGATAAATATATTGGTTGTCCATATAGTAGACAACCAAGGTCCTGTTTACAAATCGTCTTCCCCACTCAAAAAGGGGGAAATTTGGAGACGGTAACAGGTGTATGAAAGATACGGATACTTAGCATAATGAGCATCGCTATTTAAAAAGTAAGGAAAGCAGATCAGCTGAGACATGGTTTCAAAATTCAAGAAAATATTAGGGGCAAGATGAGATAATTAAATTTACCTTATGTGAGAAGAGATCCCTGGAATGGCAGCCTGTCCGTGATCTAACCTGGTGTATAGTGGAGGTGTTTAAATATGTACGTACGTGCAGGACATGTGTCCGCCCATATCCAATGAAACAGAGGAGGCGGGGGAGCGGCGCGAATGACAGGTAAGGAGGAAGGTAGAAAACTACACTACCCAGAAGGCGATACGAGTAGTGTAGGGATAGGGAGGGGTGGGCACGGAGACGGAGGACAGAGGCACGCCCACTTAATTGGGCTATGTCAGCTGCTCAAGCGCCCACCCCTCCCTATCCCTACACTACTCGTATCGCCTTCTGGGTAGTGTAGTTTTCTACCCTCCTCCTTACCTGTCATTCGTGCCGCTCCCCCGCCTCCTCTGTTTCATTGGATATGGGCGGACAAATGTCCTGCATGTACGTACATATTTAAACACCTCCACTATACACCAGGTTAAATCACGGACAGGTTGCCATTCCAGGGATCTCTTCTCACATAAGGTAAATTTAACTATCTCATCTTGCCCCTACTATTTTCTTGAATTTTGAAACCATGTCTCAGCTGATCTGCTTTCCTTACTTTTTAAGTAGCGATGCTTATTATGCTAAGTATCCGTATCTTTCATACACCTGTTACCGTCTCCAAATTTCCCCCTTTTTGAGTGGGGGAGACGATTTGTAAACGGGACCTTGGTTGTCTACTATATGGACAACCAATATATTTATCTGCTAACTAATACTTGCAATTCTTAGTGTTAACCCCACTATGGCTATACATCGCTTTCATATTTCCTTCTTTACACTCAGCAGTTACGTCCTGTAGTCCTCACTATTATTATTACTATATTTTTTCTATCAGAAAAACATCATTATTTGGCAGCTCTCTCTTAGACATAGCCGGGCTCTTTGTAAGTATTTATTTTGCTCCCCCAGCCCATCTTCATTTCTATATCTTTTCTTTCATTATAGCATGTTCCCACCCTGTTCACACACACCCCTTTGGGGTCCTACACTTCAACACATACCCCTCTCCCCACCCCTTCCCCCTCACTCACTGCTTTTCCCCCCTCCCTCCCCCACTCTCCCCCCTCCCTTCCTTCCCCCCTTTCCCCTCCCCCTCCCCCTTTCTTCCCTCCCCCCTTCTCTTTTCCTCCCCGTCCCCCCCTTTCCCTTTCTTCCCTTCCCCGATTCCTCACTTCCCCTTTTCCCCCCCACCCCCGTCCTTTTCCCCCCCTCCTCTTTCTTTCATTTCCTCTCCCTTAATTTTTCTTTTTCTATTCTTTATTCTACTCTAACCTCTTTCTTATATGGCAGCCACAGATCTCACGGCTCCATCTGGGTTCACGCAGACCAAACCTCCCTAGTACAGAGCAAAGTCCGTTCTCCTACACCTGGCTTGATCTCTATAGCAGGTAACTATTCACCAGATGACAACAAATTAGCTTTGGACAACCGTCAATGCTTTCTTTCTTTAAACATTTTTTGTGATGATTGTGATGGCTTCTAATTGTATCCCATTTCATGCAGTGATATATCCACCCTGGTCCCTCAACATATATCCCCTGAGGAAGCCCCATCGGGCAAAACATGTAGGGATTACAGTGCTGAGTGACTGTTTACTTCTAATCTAATTTGATACGTACTGCTGTTCGTCATTATATGATATTATGTCTAGCCAGCATAATACTTTTTACATTTTGTATATGTTGAATAAAATATGAATTTTATTTTTTACCTTGATGTCTGTTGAAATCTACTTTCTCGCACCTATAAAGTCCCACTAAACTATCCTCCTGATTACATTAAAACAATCCTATATATTTATACTTATCTATAGAACTCCTATAACTTAAACTACTCGTGTCAATAAGATTGAGAGGACAGGGGGAGGATAGTGTGTCATGTATTTCAGATAACTGAGCTGCTGAGGTTGAGGATAACGCCTTTAGGAGAACCTTCAGATAATGGCAAAATTATGTGTTCACTGCTAGAAGACTTTTAGCTGAAGTAGACGGCCACCTTTATCTTTAAAATATCTGGGAACACAGTAGTCTGTGCTTCCTTGCTCGATGGTGCTCGCCGAATCTTGCTCTGAGGGTCCTGACAGTGCGCCTGACATAGAGCTGGCCACAAGGACATTTTAAGCAATAAATAACATAATCAGTGAAGCATGTAAAGAATGTGGAAATGGGGTAAAGTTTTTAATTAGCTATAAAAGATGACTGACTGTGGTTTGGGAAAGGGGCAGGTAAGGCATTTAATTTCTTGGCACTGAAACATGCTGACTAAATTGCAAAAGGAGAGTAAAGTACTCTTTGAGGATTTATTTGATTTTAGCTTGCTTGGAGATATGCGACTCTTAAAGTGTTACTAAAGTCAGATTTGTTTTTAAATTTAAAATAACAAACATGTTATACTTATCTGCTCGGTGCAATGATATTTCACAGAGTGACCCTGATCCTCCTCTTCTGGGTCCTTGGCGGCGATCTTAGCTCCTCCTCTTCTTTTTATGGCCACCATAGCCAGCTGCTTGCTATGGGGAGAAATGTTGTCTGTGCACTCCCGACCTGTGTGTCTATGGAGCCATGCTTCATAGACTTATACAGCAGAACTTGGGACTGCCCCCCACTTCCTCTTCACTGCATTTGATTGACAGCAGTAAGAGCCAATGGCTCATGCTGCTTCTCGAATGCTGTGTGAAGCACAGGGGAAAGGGGGCACAGGGAAATTAAAAAATTAATGCAAACAATGCATTAAGGTAAAAAAATTTTTAGGTATGGGCTCCTCGATAAGACTCGGTTTGTATCCTTTCTGAAGAAATTTTCATTTAAGTGTTTCACTTTGTTGTGTGTATATAGTCCTTGTTCAATGAACCATTTATGCGTAAATGCTGGAATTTGCTATTGGGAATGTTCTTAATCCACCTCGGATGGTGGCAACTGTCTGAACGGACATATGAGTTCCCGGCCGTAATCTTAAAGCGGTTTTTGGGTGTGATGGTGGTGTCCATACGACTTAGTTCAAGATCTAGAAAGACCAAGTGTCAGGGTCCTCCATGAATGTGAAGGATAGGCTGAATTCATTGTTACAAAAAGCCACAAATTCAGGGATGGCAGAAGGAGGACCATTCCAAATGATGAATACGGTATATCATCTATGTATCTTTTTTTTAATTTATATTCTTTATTTTTCAGTCACGGAAATGGACATAGGGCTGTGAACAACCCATCACAGGAACAAACATTGCCATGAAATATCACTAAACTAGTACGTGAACGGCTGCTAGGTCAACTATCTAATGAACCATCGGCAACCGCTGAGATCAATGCACATTGTAGGATGGTCCTTAGAAACGCCCTGCACATTTCCCAACCAATTTTATATTTTCCAAATTGAAACACAGGAGGGATTGAGATATCGGTCTCTATGACCGTAGAGCAGAAAAGAAGAAAAGAGAGAGAGAAAAAAAAAGGGGGGGGGGGAGGGGTGAAGGAAGGGGAAAGAGACCATCCCCAAATAAAAACCTAATATTCCTTCAGTGTTCTATTAGACTGTGAGGCTAACAGGGTCTGATCCTATATTAAAAGTAAGGAGTCCAGACTGGTATGCCAATGGACAACTGTAGGATGGCAAGTACTCTTCCACAAAGCTGGAATACAAGCTTTGGCTGCTGTAAGTAAATGTTTGAGTAAGGAGTTCTTGAATTTTTTGTTAGAGGAGTGTTGTTTAATCGAAAAGTGTCAGGATTTTTATTGAGTGAAACACCAGTGTCTTAATCGTAGTACCTACGTCAGTCCAAAAACTTTTTAATTTTGGGCATTCCAGAAGGTATACAAGAGAGACGCCACTGATTCTCCACAGCGCCAACATGTCTCTGACACCTGAGGGTAAATCTATGTAGCTGGGACTTTGAATGAAACACGTAGGTATAAAGAATTCAGTTTATTATTTAAATTAACATGCAAACGCATAATCATGAATGAGTGTATATCCAATACAATTTAAATAATTGGTACAATTCATAGAAATGTATATCTATTCATACAATATAGACATCTATATTGTATGTATAGATATACATTTTTATGAATTGTACCAGTTGTTTGAATTGTATCGGATATACACTCATTCATGATTATGCGTTTGTATGTTAATTTATATAATAAACTGAATTCTTTATACCTACGTGCTTCATTCAAAGTCCCAATTCCCTTTTCCCTCCTTTTTGACATATAGTGTAGATAGGGATAGAGGCAATTGACCTTACAATGTCACCGCCTCATATAAAGTTCCAACTGTTCTCCTTTTTCCTTGTCAAAAGAAGTTTATTGAGTATACAATGTTATAAAGATACATAAAGTAAGTTCACAAGGATCTATAAAGTAAGCTCATTGTTTTACAGTAGGGTTTATATAGGTAAATATCATTAAATTTCAAATATTAAACATTGGGTTCACATAAACCTAAATTAAAGATATATATCATTTCCTTAGTTACTTTTGTAGGTATTTAAATGATTTATACCTACTATACATATTGTTTACAAGTAGAGTGTATATAGGTCAAATAAATTCTGATAATGAGCTTTAATTGTAAGGTGGAGAAAAGGAAAGAGAAAGAAGAAAAAGGGTTGAAAGGTAGAGGTATGGTCCACAAGGTTGTCCCGCTCGTCAGTTTATTATTCTTTTTAGTTCTCTTTGAAGCCTTAGAATGGGTGTCTCTGTAAGTCATTTAATCTGTTACCATGGCAACAGGACAGAGTCATTGAAGTTTGACAGGAACTGTTGTTTTATCCAAGGATGCCAAAGTTTTTCAAATTTTGGAATTTAATTTTGATCGATGGCTACCATCTTAGCATGGGACATTGTATTATTCATGCTGTGAATTGTTTCTGCTAGTACCAATGTAGGAGATTCCATGCCTTGGCCACTGTTTGTTTTGCAGCCGTTATTAGTTGGATCATAAGTTTGAATTGAGAGAGTGTTAACCATTCCGGTTTTAGATTAAGTAAAGTTAAATATGGATCTGGTTGTATTATTTTTTTAAATATTTTAGATGCAATCACGAAGACTTCCTTCCAGAAGGTTTGGATTACTGGGCACGTCCACCATATGTGTAAATATGTGCCTATTTCTGGGCATCCTCAAAAACAAAGAGCTGAGGTATTAGGTGAATATTTTGCCACTCTAGCGGGTACAAGGTACCAGCGAGTTAGGACTTTATAATTTGTCTCCAGTGCTAAGATGTTGGGTGAAGATGACTTAGATGTGAGCCATATGTTAGACCAGTCCGTGTCTTCTAAAGTTTGTCCCAGGTCCTCCTCCCACCTCTGAACGTAAGAGGGTCTATTAAGATTTGCTACTCCATATAATTGATTATAAAGTGATGAAATCGTACCTTTAGCAAATGGATCTTTTGTACAGATTGATTCAAAAATGGATAATTGGGATAATGGTGTATCCCCCTTTAGGAATGGTGTATTTAGGAATTATAGTATTTTTGATTTGGAGATATCTAAATATCTCAGAGTTTGGTAGATCATATTTTTCTCTAAGCGATGGGAATGAAAGGAATGATTTAGATGCTATGAAGTCATTTAGTGTCTGAATGCCTGATGTTGTCCAAGCTTTAAAAGAATTTGGGTAGATCCATGCCGGATAAAAGGCCGGATTTCTGATAAAAGAAAGGAGAGGATTGAGTGGAGATTGTAACTGATATTTGGTTTTTTAGTTTATCCCAGAGAGATAAGAAGTGTTTAGTTATGGGATTATGAATTTTAAAGCGGTCTTTAGGATCAAGCCATAATAAATTTGATATTAATAGAGGGTCATTTTCTGAAGCCTCTATAAATACCCATAATGGGATTTCCTGTTTTGCATGGAATTTGGACAGACTGCCCAAATGTGCTGCTCTGTAGTAGTTAGTAAAATTAGGGTATCCCAGGCCTCCTTTATTTTTGGGAAGATGTAGTGTGTGTATAGGTATACGTGGTTTAGAAGAGCCCCATATAAACGAAGTTGCTCTTTTTTGTACTATTCTCAAAAAATAGGAAGGAATTGGAATAGGGAGGACTCTGAATAGATAAAGCAATTTGGGTAGAATAGTCATTTTGATTACATTAATCTTCCCTATCCAGGATAAAGGAAGTTGCGACCATTGTTTTATTAGATTTGTGATCTGTCTTAATACAGGAGGATAATTGGTTGAGAATAAGTCAGAATGAGATGCTGTTAAATGAATTCCAAGATATGGGATTGATTTTTCTGCCCATGTAAATGGGAGTGCAGCCCTAGCCAGGATCAATTCCATGTTTGTGAGTGAAATATTAAGCACTAGGCATTTCTTAGGATTAATCATAAGGCCGGATAGGGCTGCAAATCCATCAAGAGCTGGTATTAAGTTAGGACCAGAGACCTGTGGTGATGATAGAAAAAGTAATATATTGTCTGCAAATATACATAATTTGTGTGTAATACCTCCTAATTCAATGCCAGTTATAGTTTGGTTTGTTCTGATGTATTGGGCCATGGGTTCGAGTATAAGGGCAAATAATAAGGGAGATAATGGGCAACCCTGTCGGGTACCTCTTTCGATATTAAAGGCTTCAGATTTGTATCCAGCATATTTTATATAGGCTTTGGGTTTATTATATAATGCTTTGATCCATGTTAAAAAGTGGGGTCCAAAACCCCATTTTTGTAATGAATATTGCATATATTGCCAGGATACTGTGTCAAATGCCCTCTTAATATCGAGAGATAGAAAACATAAAGGGATTTTCCGTTTTTTAGCAATATGTGCCAATAACACTGCCCTGCGTATATTATCGCCTGCCTGTCTATTTGGCATGAAGCCTACTTGATCTCTATGTATTAATTTTCCTATAATGCTATTGAGGCGTTTTGCTATTATTTTTGCTAATAATTTAATATCGAGGTTTAACAGAGAGATAGGCCGATAATTCACACAGAAAGTATTATCAGAAAG